>NC_143525.1:46589122-46741660 GCF_031878675.1 Megascapheus bottae | reverse complement strand
AACAAGAACTCCTGGATTGAAATCCCAGAGCCTCCAACCTCTCAGCTTCCTTGTCCTTGGATAAGTCGACCTCTAAGCCTCATTCCTCCTTCTGTAAGTAGTAAGTGTGGCCAGGCGAGGTAGAGCTCACCTCTAATCCCAGCACTAAGGAGAGTAAAGCAGAAGGATCATGAGATCCTAACCAGCCTGGGCTTTCTAGTAAATCAGAAATAATGACCCTGGCCCACTGCACTGCAAGACATTTGTTTGTTAAAGTTCCATGCTTTGATGTATGATAAAGCATACATAAGGATGATCTTTCATTCCTAGCTAGCGACACAGACATTTTAGAAGGTCTTCAGTCAACATGGAAATTAAGGCTTATAAGTGTCATGAAATGGACATTCCTCAACAAGACTTTTGATCTTTTGGGTGTGGGATACAAGTTTATTCTAACTGTGTAAAAGGGTAAGGCTGAAGCAAGGAGAACTCAGACAGGTGGCTCATATTTGTAATCCCAGAAACTACACAGGAAACTGAGACCTGAGAATTGTAGTGCAAAGCCAACCCAGGCAGAAAAGTCTGTTCGACTCCATTTCCAATTAACCAACCAAGTGCCAGGATGAAGGCATGTGGTAGAGCACCAGCCACGAGGGAAAAAAAGAGTGCATGGGACCCTCTGTTCAAGTCCCAGTGCCAGCACACACACACACACACACACACACACACACACACACACACACACACACACACGATGGAGCAGAGAACTATACCACAACACGTAAATAATGTGTGTCACTGACATTGTCCTCCAGGTCACCTCAGGACGCAGCTGGCACATACCCCTTCTCTGATTATGCTCTGTTCATCTTAGCTGTCCACCTTAGCAGGTGTCTGGAAGCTCACACTTCAGAGGCCCCTTCCCAACTTTTTCCCAGTGCCCCCCCCCAGACTTCAGGGACCTGTTTAGTCACACTAGCAAGTCATGCTGTTATTTTATTTTAGGCTAATGAGACCTGACACAAGGGCTCTAGCACTTCCCCCCAGGGTATTTGTGAGCCAAGGGTCTAGGCTGCCCAGACAGCGCTGTTCCTTTTCCTCCTCAGACAATGCCTCTTACAGTCCAGGCTCACTCTGTCCAGTGACTTGCTTGCCAAGCGAAATAACTCCATGAGCAAGCATCATGGGTCCAGACAGCCTCCCCACATACTCATTCCTCAACTGAGCACTGAAATCAGGGAGCCAACCCAGTGGGAAACTCCAGACTCTCCGGATTACTCATTTTGAACTTGAAAGGAAGAGTGTCCATCCTCTCCTCTGAGTCCTTGAAGCAAATGCATGCAACTCCCTCCTGCCTCTAGCTCTGCATCACAAGAGATATTAGAAGGGAGGCCTTTTACCCATTGAGGTCTTTTTCCTGTTCTCCCCAGAATTCAGGTGCCTATTTCCAAGTGCTTTCTTGTCCTGGAGGGGGATTTCCCCTCAGAAAGATATGCTTCTGTGACTATAAAAGCAGCACGCCATCTCGCTGGAAAATGTGAAAATCTTTGTACTGTCCTCAACACACACACACACACACACACACACACACACACACACACACACACACACACACATTTTCATAGGTAGCCTGCACCCTAGGACCAACACTGACACTAATTTAAATCTGGAATAATTCTACCCTGCCATGTTTTCAATGAAGCAAAGCAAAGCATCTGTGGGCTCTCCGTGACACTTTTCTGGCTCTGGTTCACCGTCACCCCCACCCCTGGTCATTTATTTGTCATATTTGTTGAACTTCTAATGTCAGGCACTAATGCTGGGTGCAGAAGTAGAATTAAATAGGCAGAAATCCTTGATATCACAAACCTGCTGTTCCCACACCATACAAATAGCTCCGGGCAGCAGAGGGCAGGTGTGGGGGGGGGGGTTAGCTGAGTGCTCACCAAGCTTCTCTTATTACCCTGATTATATCTTGGAGCAATGCATTAAGTTGCCAGGTTGAGTTATTGCCAGTGCCTTGGCACCTAAAGAGAATGTGTGCTTTGCAAATTCATTTCCTCTGACTCTGCTCATTTGCATTTTCATTCAGATTCTCTGGAAGCTTCCCCTTTACATTAAGGGCTGGAGGGACATCTGTATGAAGCCAGAGCTGTGCTCCATGGGCCTCTACCACCTAGTAGCTGAAATATTAGTCCACAAGCTGCTGCTTTCTGGACAGCCCATGCTCGCGCTTTCTCTCTCTCTCTCTCTCTCTCTCTCTCTCTCTCTCTCTCTCTCTCTCTCTCTCTCTCTCTCTCTCTCTCTCTCTCTCCTTTCTCCTCTCTCTCTCCATCCCTACCCTAGCTCCTCATCCCTCCCTTGTTCCACAAATGAAAGAAAGAGGAAACATCTTTATTTCTCTCCTAACTTTCCAGCCTGGAAAACAAGGTGACTGCACTGATCCAGGTGTCTGGAGGAAGTGTGCAAGGATTGTTTGTGTGTACGTATGTGTGTGTGCTATACTGGAGCTTGAACTCGGGGCCTGAGCACATGCTGTCCTTGAGCATTGGTTTTTGGTTTTTGTTTTGCTCAAGGCTAGCACTCTACCATTTGAGCCACAGACTCATTTGGGGTTTTGTTGTTTGTTTTCCTGATTGGGTGATGATAAGAATCTTGTAGACTTCCCTGGCCCCTTCAAATCACAGGCGTCAGATCTTAGCCTCCTGAGTACAAGAGTGACAGGAGTGAGTCACCAACTATCTGCTCACATAGGGATTCTTATACTGTTGATAATGGATTTAAACAGTATGTCTTTTCTTCTTTTTTTTTTTGCCAGTTCTGGAACCTGAACTCAGGGCCTGAGCACTGTTCTTGGGCTTTCCTTAAGGCTAGAGTTCTACCACTTGAGCCACAGCACCACTTCCAGCTTTTTCTATGTATGTGGTACCTGAGGAATCGAACCCGGGTCTTCATGCATGCTAGGCAAGCATTCTACCACTAGGCTAAAATGTCAGTTTCTTTGTGGTACCGCTGTAACAGGTGTTGTAGCCCAGCATAGCAAAGATTTGGGGGTAGGATGGAGGCAGAGCCTGAGGCTTGAGGTAAGAGAACAGACAGGACACTGCCTGGATGGGGGCTTCCATGACAACTGACCTCTGTGAGAGAGATTCTGGAGCTGCCCCACTCTCGTACATAGCTTTCTCATAGCCCCTAATGGACAATAGAGAGGAAAGAGAGGAGGAAACTGGATTCTCTTTGAGCGCTGTATTAAAAGAAGAAAAAAATGACCAGAGAGTGCTACTTACATGAAGCTGAAAAACAGAGATTGCTGCTCAAAACCAGAGCAGAAAAGTCCATGAGACTCTATCTCTATTTAACTAGCCAAATGCTGAAATGAAAGTGTGGCTCAAGTAACAAAGCAAATGGAGCAAGGGTTTTGAGGTCCTAAGTTTACATGCTGACACTGAAAAAAAAAAAAAGCATGGCTTACTCAGCAGTAAGTATGTACAAATCCATATCACCTAGGGCTAACCCATGTACCCCAGACACTGAGATTGTGTGACTGGCATAGCTTTCTCTCGGCACCCCACTTACAAAGCCTTCTTGGTTTATTTTGTAATATGTCTCATGACAATATTAGGAACAACTGCTTACTAATTACTTTCTCTGCAAGAATCACAGAGAGGTCAAGAAACTGACTCAAGGCCACACATGAAGACAGAGGTAGGCCCTGGTGTCCTGACACCACCTGGAATTCTTCCCATGATTCCAGGCTCCCTCTTCCCTTTCCTCTACTCTCTAATTCCTCCCTTTCACTATGTCTCCATCTTTCCTCCCTGGACCATATTTTGGTGGCCGACATTTAGCCCAACCAGCCAGTATAAGCTTTATTGAGATGCCCTGGATGGTTTTTAATAACAATCTGAGTGTCATAGGCCTGATCTTTAGCAGCTGCTGTTTTCCACAAAATCCCAAAAGGTCTGTTCCACTTTCCACTCTTTTCACGGGGTTCCAGTGCAGCTGTGTCACCCTAGCAGTATCAGTACAACCCGGAAGTGGCTAGAAAGTCTGTCTCTTCCCCCAGGGAACCACTGAATCAGGATATTATATTAAGATGCCCAGGACATGTGGAAGTATGCTAAAATTTGTCATCATTATAATCTGGCTCCCTAGGTGCCACCAATAATCACTCAAGTTCAAAATCTGCCTAACAACTCACCTTAACTTTACCACATGAGCCTTCCCTGCGCCCCTCACTCAGCTAAGACTCACTGCCCTCTACCTCTGGCTGACACAAACCTAATTCCCTCGGTCTCTTGAGCTTACCGAAGGTGAGGACATGAAATGATTCAATGATGTCTCTGTCTGTTTCCTGAGGACCCCTTCCCCACTTGAGGATACTTCAGAAGCCAACACCTGCCCCTTGGCTCCCCTCATCATCCTCCTCAGGTCACCTGAAAAGGTAGGTCCCAAACGAGGAAAGTGTTCCCTCCCCCCAGGTGCTACAGGCCTGGACTTTCCCCTCACCTAGAACAAGCCCCTGTCACCTAGGATACCGCAAGTAAACTTTTCCCACATCCTTTCCCCCACGCTCAGTCACCACTGCCCCACCCATCTCACCAATACCCTTGGCTCCTTCATTTAAACAGACCTGGGGCAGATCCATCCTCAGAGCACAGTAGACACCGGATGCTGGAAACTTGGGTGAGTGAGCACTGCTCAGGTTTGCTCTGAAGCTCAGTCCTTCTGCTCATGGCTTCCTCATGTGGCTCACCTTACCTTTCCCAGGGCCCTCCCTGCTGGCCTGAACAGGGCGGGAGGATATTATGGCATGTGATAGTAAGAGACAGGCAGACCAACCCCGCGACCATAACAGCTAGCCAAGGTAAGCACTATCATGGGTTTTCTGTGTTGCCTTGGGACCTGACACTGCCTTGATTTCCCTTTCTCCACCTGATGAAGAAGTCGATTATCTTGGAGATCCATTCCTTATGGGACACTCTGTGGGAGAACCATGAAGAAGGTGGGTCCTTTAGCAAGGAGAATGAGAGGCTCAAGAACACACGCTCTAGTTTACCTGCAGCCAAGAGCTCACATGGAGGAGAAAGAAGACACTGGACAGGGGACACCACGAAGAACTCTGAGCGGGCATGGCAGATACCAATTGCCCATCCATCGCATTTGAAGTCTGAGGGGAAGGGAACCATCAGGAGAGCTCGAGCAGATGAGGAGGGGGGACAAGTAACTGAATGACACAAGGACCCAGGCTCTGGCTTCTCTGATCTTTCTAGAAATCTCACTTTCACTTCCTCTGTTCTCTACCTCTGACCGGAGTGAGAGTCTTCAATGATGACTAGATCAGAGATGGATCCTAGAGCGGAGGCAGTCTCTGCAGAGGAAGAAGGATTACTCACTAAGAAGAACTTTCCATAACTCATCTGGGTGTTAGTGGGATGAGGTACCAGGGGAGCCAGAGATTCTGGGGAGCATGAAAATATGGGTCTGCATAGCCCTCCGCATCCCTTCCCAGGGCCTTTCCCTTGGATGCCCCTAAGTGGGAGAGCAGCCCAAGCTTGTGTGGAGGAATTCCCAGCACAGCCCCACGTGAGAAGTGCCTGGCTCCTGGCCCAGCATTTGGAATGCAGGCCGAACACTGGCTCTCCACAAGAGCGGGGAACTTCCAAAACTGCCTCATAGGGGGGATTTCCACACTTTTCTCCCATCTCCTTACTGACCTGCCAGCTGTGAAGGACAAATTTGTTGAAAGTGGAAGTGGGAGAGAGACAGACCCTCACTGTCCATAAATTTCCTTATATGATCCACACTCTTCGTGTGTGTGTGTGTGTGTGTGTGTGTGTGTGTGTGTGTGTGTGTGTGTTTTTAAATTTTGGTCTGAGGCTTAGGATGGCCAATCCATTTTGCTTTCCCAAAGCAATTACTCAGCTTCCAGTACTCAGTGGTCAGTCAAATGGGTCAGCAAAAACAGAGTGTATAATAGGCCTTCTTCCCTCACCCAGAAAGGGGAGTGGGCACTCTATAGTCTCTGCAGGTCCTTAGCGATGAGGATTTTTAAAAATATTAGAGATGGAATGGAGCCAAGGGGGAGAAATGTAGAAAGCTGCCATCTTGCAAGGCCTCTTGACCTAGAGGAAGTCCAAGGAAGTACAAAATTCCACAGGGAAATGGGATGAGTCTGCAGAAGTAGGACTTGGTCAGAGATGAGCAGCTTCTGTTCCATGAGGAAAAGCTTCTTGGAACTGAAGTTGCAATTGCCTGGGAAGAAATGAGCGGGTGAGATTCCCATCTCCAGTATTGTTCACTTCATCAGAGTGGGATCCATTCTGACCCAGATACAGCGGGAGTGGGAATCAGGAAGAGTGAAAAGAAGATTCCAAAACAGGCACAAGCAAAGTGCAGTAGCCAAGGTGACTTGTGCTCTCCTCTTCCCACCTTTTTCTCTACTTCCCCTTGCAGGCCTAGGTGTCCACCATTCTTTAAGAAATTCACAGCTATCATAAGACATTAAGCCTAGTATCCAGTTGCAGGGGTGCTGGGATTAGAGTCCAGGGTTGGCCTCTCAGCCCCTTGTGTGGCCTGTATTGGCTGTGACACATGAGACCAAATATTGAGCTTTGCTTTCAACCTAAGGACAGTCAGGTTATCCAAGCACTACTAAACTCGCTCCTCGTAAGCACTCAGCAGAACCCTTGAGTACCACTGGCCACAGACTCAAGTGAGTCCTCCAGTGGATACAACCCATTTCTTAAAAGAGTGACAACTGGCAACTGTTCTCTCTCCAGTCTATGCCTTTATAGACATGGTCTCAGAGCCCACTTATGAAATAGTCTTTATTCCGTGCCTAATGGACCTATAGTCCTAGCTGCTTGTTCTATAGTCCCTGACCACTGGGCAAGCACATGGTCAGACTCAGAAGGACAAGGCTTTCAGAAAGACTCCAGGAGTCAAGAGACTTCAGTGGTAAGTTCTATTCAGCCCCCAACATGTCTCGCAGAATTGTACCACATAGAAAAAGAACAGAAGTCACAGCAGTGAATCTGAGGTCTTTGATTTCCTCACCAGGATGCCATGGTTTCTGAAGCAGTCTAAGGCAGCACAGGAAAGCCAGGCAAATATCACTCCTCCGCTCATTCATACTCCCTGGGAAATCACGACAACATTGAAAGGACAGCTACCATGATGGGAATGTACTTCTTACCTGGTGTTCCCTGCCATGCCAACGGCAGGATCCTAGCTCCCAGCAGCGTCACCCACCACGAGGGGTGCTGCTCAGTGCTCTTTTAGCTATGCTAGCTCAGAAGCTTCTGAGCAGAGGGAGCTAGAAACATGGCCAGGCAGCCAGATGGATGGCTGGTGCATGTTTCTCTCCCAAAGTTACAATAGTGATATCACAGACCATGAAGCTCAGCTGTCTGGGGTCAACTCCATACAGAACCCCTATTTTTTTTGGTCAGCCATGGGACTTGAACTCTGGGCCTGGGCTCTGTCCCCTGTACAGTGTGGAATATTTCCTTTTGCAGCCCAACCTGGCCTCAGAACTCAATGTGATTCGGCGCCTGCCCAAAGCCCCACAGTTCTGTAAGTGTGCGTGCTGCCTCTACCTTGCTTTTTTTTTTTTTAAGTAAATGATTTAAAACCCTAAGGCTTCAAGGTCCTTTCCCAGCTCACAGGTCTCTTGGGCTGTGGCCTCGAAGTGGATCAAGGAGGGAGCTAGCCCAGTCCTACTTGCATCTCCAGGGAGACCTCAGCATTCCTGCTTTTTACTTTCACTTCGGGGTAAATGTGGAGTTAGTGTGTACACTGTGGTGAGTCTGGGCATAACGGCTCCCCATTTTCCTTGATTCCCTCTCTGCCCTGCTTCATGTGGTCTCAGGAGTGAGTTAAAAAAAAACCACCCAGTTCTTACCCACAGCTTCCTTCTTCTAATTCCTGAAAACCCCAGAATGCTGTTCTTGCTCAGCAAATTCAACATTCCACATGACTTCATCATTCGTGACGATGCAGCCGTGGAACAGCCCTCCAGTCCGGATCCACCCTCTTGGCTTTGGATAAAAAGCAGAGACACAGCCACCACAAGAGCAGAGCAGGAGAGCAGAGCTGAGCTGAGACCAGCCCAGAAACCTCCAGCTCTCACACCGAAGCTCCACCATGAAGGGCTTCACGTCCATCTTCTCCCTGCTACTCACAGAGATTATCATCAGCACCCCTGTGCTGGCTGGGCCAGGTAAGACTCCTGTTCTCTTTCCTCCTGGCCCTGGATCACCCCATCACAGCAAATGGGGCCCCACAGTCTCCCCTTAACCACGGCTTTTCCAACACGAGGCAGCTCAGAGAAGGACAAGGAGTGAGCACTGTCACACAGCTGCTTCTGGACACTGCAGACACTTCCGGCTGTGGACCCTGGACCTAGTTGTTTCCTGGACCTGACTCAGAAAGGGCCCTTGAGTAGTTATCACCCTGCTGCTGTCAGCAGTGCTTAGGAGCCAGGGTGATCAAAGGCAGAGTTGTGGGCGTGCAGAACATTTTCAGATGTATGGAAGGAGGAGAAAGGAGGCAAAATCTGGTTTGCATTTTCTTTGTCCTCCAGATTCTGGGGATAGCAGCTCTACCTGCCCATGCAATGGGCATCAAGAATGAACTAAGAGAGATTTTTTGATGCTTAAAATGGTTGCTGTAGCTAGGGTCTCTGATGCTCTTTTTTTAACCCTGGTATTTTGAATTATTAAGCCCTTCCTAATGACAACCCCAGAGCTGCCTCATTTTAACAGCTGCCCCTTCCCTTTGTGGTTTGCTAATATTGCCTACCTATTTTCTAACATAGGAAATGGAGTGACCAGGTCAAAGATCATGTTCCACCTTTGATGTACACATAGAGATGTTGGGCGTTTAGAGGGTTCTACCTCTCCTGCTGTCCCCTTGCCTTCTTGTAAGTCTTTCCTGTCCTAAGATCAGAAGCGTCTTGTCTATTTTAAAATGCTTTTTGTTTTCCTTTTCAGAATCAATTCTTCCAAATACCTGCTGCTATACATTCAACAACAAGAAAATCCCACTGAAAAAGCTGGTGAGCTACAGAAATATTACCAGCAGCAAGTGTCCCCGAAATGCTGTGATGTAAGTTGAGCACAAGCGCCCTTTCTACCAGAGCTCCTCAGAGAACGAGGGAGGATAATCCTGGTAGCATTTGAATCTGAAGGTCACACCTTCTGGTCCAGTATTGAATAATCCCCACGGGAAAGTCAAGGGCAAGAAGGAAAATGTATCTCCCAACCTTTCTTCATCCGAGTGTTTATTCGGACCATCTCAATTACATTTAGCCAGAAGTCAGGATGGCTTTCCCCTGCAAACATACAGGCATATAGTGGCATCTTGCTCTGGTCCCCTTCTTCTAGCTCTCTCCTCCCCTAGCTTAATAAAATCCCCTTGTTTGCTATGGGCTATTCTCCTTAAGTGAACCTGTGGTGGCACTCATCTAATGGTGTTTCCCCATCTCTTTCCACAGCTTCTTGACCATACAGAGAAAAGAAATCTGTGTTGATCCTACGCAGAAGTGGGTCCAAGACCACATTGCCAAACTGAACCAGAAAATCAACCAGAAAGCACAGCCCAATCAGAAAACCCAATTAGACCAGAACCCAACTCGATCAGAAGCTCTAACATCTTTGAACACAATGGTCAAAACTCAAGAACCTGTGACAAATTCATCTACGACTACTGTTCCCTCCACAGCATCTAATTCTACCGGGAGAATAACTAGTTTAAACAGTAGCATCACAGCCCAAGAACCTGTAGCCAATTTAGCACAATGACTTCCATTAACATGATAGTGGATTAGTATGACATGAGCCATAATGCCTTAAGCTTATGGATGTGGTCTCCTTACCTTCTACGAATACTAAGATTTTTATTTTTGTATGTGTGTGCTGGGGTAAGGGGGTATGCATAGATTTGGCCTCATTATTCTCTCTGTATGCACGCTGATTCTTACACCTGGGAATTTGTGAGGACCTTTGCAGAGATTGTGTCTACAAGAACTTTCTATGATATTGCTAAAAATATTGTTTCAGGATGGATATTATATAACTATATATTATATTATTAAACTGGTGAGCTACTAAAAATCACCTATTAAATAAAATATATATTTTTGTACAAAGCCTGGCATTTGATGTCTCCTTCGTGGGAATTTCGGAGCTGGGAGAATGCATTTGGTGCAGGAGTGAGGAGGGTTCTGGAGGGTGGGCTCACACTTTGAAAGATTAGGAGTGGGAATTTTTCCCTGCTCTTTCCCACTGGGTGGTCTCATCTGAGAATTTTTTTAAGATGGATCCCAATCAGGCACTGTAGTACTACGATTCCAATCCCCTCATATCAGCTGCTCAAGTCCCTGTGACTCTCGTTACCTGCTCAGTCAAAGCCACAGCCCCATGACTTTTCTTACAACTTATGATCTCTTCCAACTGCTCCTTAACTTTCCTACCCAATCCTACTCCATTCTCCTCCAAGTATTTCTCTAACACACAGTAATCCAGACACAGAGGGCACAGAGGAAACTGAAGGAGTCTAGATCATTATCCAGAAGATGGGTAGATTAAGGCTTCAGAGTGAAGACTTTCAATTATCCTTCATCGATGATTACTGCTTTTCTAGAAAAAATTAGCACATCATCAATGAAAGGAGAAAGATGTGTAGGGGCAAACGTCTAGAGTAGAAATAACAATGGTGTGTACATCAAAGTTGGAGAAAAACAGATGGCAGCAAGAAAACCAATCTGTTGGCGGTGGCCAGGTCTATGTTCATGGCAAGTGATGGGTTATTTAGAAAGAAAGGCCTATCCTACAAAGTTAAGAAAACTGGGGAAAGGGGGGAAGGTTAGGAGGGCTGGTGGAGAGTGACAAAAGGAGTGACATCCATTGAGACGCTTTGTATTCATAAACTGATTCATTGAATGCTGAGTTCTTTGTGCAACTACTTAAAGATAATATATATATATAATAAAATGAAAGAACAAAGAGTTTTAATGTGAAGGTAGGTAGTTATTCAACTTGGTAATTGAAAAGGGAATGACGTGCCATGCACCAGTCAATACTTGGAGGCTGAAATCTGAGAGGATTGTGGTTCAAAGCCAGCCTGGGTAGGAAAAAACGTGAGACTTTCATCACCAAAAAAGTGAGGAGTGGGCATGAGTGAGAGACGGCCATACTGCATGACATGAGAGCTGAGAGGCTGCCTCATGGGCCGCACTGGAGAAAAATGTTGTGTGTTATAGGAGGAGGAGACGGGCCTGTGACTAAGATAACGAAGTCTCCTCTTCAACTCACTTTTTAAAAGAGTAGCTTCTCAGATACACACTTCCTTCCAACATCATCCTCCGTTCTTACCCCAGAAGCCTGGAGCCATCCATTGAAATGGATGGATTTTTGTCTTCCTAAGTGAAGTCTGATTTTTTTTTTTGCAGGGCCCTGGTGCCCCTCTAAAGTAAGGAGCATCTTCCTCTAGTAAATGAACTCTCAGCCTTCCCCTTCTCCGTCTGGTGAGGGAGATGAGAAATGCCAAGTCAGGCCTGGCAGTAATCCCGACAAGCAGGAAATGCCTTAGCAGCTGAGATTAGAATGCAAGAAGACACTTGCATTCCAGTCTCAGAACTCATTGTCACCTGGACAGGTATTCTGAGTCTTTGTTAACGAAATGCAAAGAATAAAGGGTGACACAGGGTGGAACTCGCTACGCTTTCTCTAGGGAATCTAAGAGAGTATCCTTGGGAAAAAGCTTCTATTCCTACTGGCTGGAGCTGAGAGGAGGAGAGAGAGAGACTCTGCTTCTACATTTCTTTTTATTTTCATATATTTTTATTGTAATTAATAGAAGGGTTACATTACATTCACTAAATAGAAGGTGCATTACTTCACAAACATTGATATGCTTTTACATTTCTGAGCTAGACATGGTCTCTGATTCAAGATGAGATGCTCCCTTCAAAGTCCCAAGGGCTCTGATTCAGCCGACATCACACAACTTATTGACAGTTGTCTGTGGAACTCCCTGACTTTCACTGCACACCTACCAAGCCTTCCTGTCTCTCCTTCACCTGTCCAGGTTTGATTCTCCATCAGAAATGAAATCCTGAAGTACACTTGATCTCAATAGGCAAAAGGGGAATGGAGTACAAACGTGAGAATTCATGAGCTAGCTTATGTAGCAGCAGACCCTTGGACGCCAGACAGGTTTGCAGCAGAGTGTTATGGGTAAAGAAAAGGTGAAAAATGGGATTTCAGGATCCCCTAAAACAATTTGCTCTGGTTGCATGTTTCAAGCACTATTGGTTTTCAGGAAGTCTCAAATCCAAATTTTTCCCCCATCAAGTCTGGAATTTTTCTTGCTCCTTTCAAGGAGAAACAGAACACCAAACACTGCGGGGTACTAAGTCTCTTTAGGAGGTAAAGCCAAGAAGAACACATCCATTTCCCTTTGTTGCCAACAGACTATTCCAGGAATTCCAAGCTTTTTCTATCACTCTCAGAAGTTTTCTCTTCATTGACTAATTCCAGAGTCCTTCCCAGATTTTAAATGTGTGTTCCAACAGCACCAGACCCACAAATAACCAAAACCTCCACTAGCTTCTTACTGCTATGTAACCAATCAACCTAAATGAAATGGTTTAAAACATAACCAATATATAAACTCAGTTCTGGAGGACAGAAACTTGCACTGTACTCATACAGCTGTTTTTCCCTCTCCTCTCTCTCCCTCTCCTCTCTCTCCCTCCCTCCCTCTCTCTCTCTCCTCTCTCTCTCTCTCTCTCTCTCTCTCTCTCTCTCTCTCTCTCTCTCTCTCTCTCTCTCTCTCTCTCTTTCTCTCTCTCTCTTGGACTAAGGAAGAATCATATTCTTGTCTTTCCCAACTTTGTACACACTGCTTGAATTTCTTAGTTCAGGGTCCTTTTCTTACCTTCACGTCTTCTATCCAGTCTCGGACGCCTGTCTTCATCTTGAAAGGAATTTTGTGGTTATCTCAGTCCATCTGGCTAATCCAGGATGACTTCCCCTTTGGACGTCTGTAGATTAATCACACCTGCAGAACCTCTTTTCCATGTCAGGTCACATATGCACATGTCCCAGGGTTTTGCTTGGTGGTACAGGGTGGGGGTAGGAGAGGGTGGATTCTTTCAAACTATGGAACCTAAGGCCAAGGAGAAGATTTACACCACCTGGCCTTGGAAATCTGAATCCAGCATGCCAACAAGATTTTGTGGCTAATTTTGTGACAGTCGCCATTTATCCATAGCTGTATATGTTACCTGGGGACTTACTTTATACATCCAAAGGTTCTTGTCAACTGAATTGAATTGAGAGATTCCAAAGAGATTAATGAGTTATGCTTTTGTGTGGGTGTGTCTGTGAGATGTTTCCAGCAATAACTGATATCTTTGGATGTCAATGTTCACATTTTCCTCTCAATTACTGTTCCAGATATCAGTCATCGCTGAGAGATAGGGATTCATTTCATTCTTTTGGATGTGAAGATGCAGTTTACCCAGCACCCTTTATTGAAGATGATCCTGTCTTGTCTTCCTTTGTTTAAAATTAATTTTGCTGTAGATACACAGGGGGTGGAATTTTTTAAAAGATTTTAGACAGTAAAATACCTATTGAACCTTTCACTTGTATACAGAGGCTTAAGTTTCCCATTCAAACCTGGGAAGCTTGGCCTAAAGGAAAGTCATAGATCTGGTATAGAGGAAACAGATAAGTTAGCCAAGAAAGAAGCAAAAGATTACAAACAAAAACAAAAACAGCCAAGAATGCATGGAGGGAGAGATTTTACACATAGTTACTGGAAGATCACAAAAGCACTAGTAGCTTTTTTAAGAATTATGTTGCCAAGAAAATCAGAAGTCAAGACTTGGACTTAGTGCAAATGAATCTTATCCGTCTTCTATCTCCTACGAAAGTGAAGACAGCTCTAAAAGAGGACATAGATCCTAAATTCCACTTTCAGTGTGGCCCTGAGAAAAGGAACCACCAGGCATCTTACAGAAGGCAGCGGCCCTGCTTTAGAGAATGAGATAACTGTCTCCCAGCAGTATATCAGAGGTGTTGTAGTTGTTTATACCTTACTTATATATTTATTTATTCATTCATTCATTTACTGTTGGTACTAGGGCTTGAACTCAGGACCTGGGCACAATTCCTGAGCATTTGTGCTGAAGACTAGCACTCTGCCAAGACTTGAACCACAGCTCTCTTTGGCTTGTTAGTGGTTAGTTGGAGATAAGAGTCTCATGGACTTTCGAGCTTAGGCTAGCTTTGAACTTTGATCCTCAGATCTTAGCCTCCTGAGTAGCTGGGATTGCCAATGTGAGCCACTAGCGCCTGGCTTATAATTGCTCATTCCTCGCCTTCCTTGACTAGGGGTGCAGCAGGAATGGAGAGATTACACATATTTTTAGAAGTGTCATCCACTTTTTATTGGGGATTACAAAATTAACTTCTAGTAGATTTTATCCTTCTCTTTTCAATGTTTTTGTTTTCAAAAGGTGTAATGAAAGAATATAAGGTAAAATATACACATTTACCACTCTTAAGAACATCACGATGACATTTATCTTGTTAGTCACTTGAACCCGGGAGTATTTTCACTTGTAAAATGGAAACTCTATACCCATTCCACATCTCCCTATTTCTCCTTTGCTCAGCTCTTGTGACCAATGCCCCACTCTTTTTTTCCTATTATTTGTTACCTTTACATGTCTAATAGGAATCAGACAGAATACATCTTTTGTGACCAGCTAATTCTGCTTGAGGTGGTATACTCAAGGTCCAGTCACAGTATCGTATGTCGGGCTTGTCATCCTTCTTCTTCTTCCCTTTTCTTCCTGGAGCTTAAACTCAGAGTCTAGGCAAACACTCTACCACCTGAGCCACAGAGCCTCTTCCCGCCTTTCTGAGTAGTTCACTGGCCATAAGAGTCTCATAGACTTTTCCGCCTTGGCTGCCTTTGAACCTCGGTAGCTAAGATAACAGGTGCGAGCCACCAGCACCTGGCAGTTTTCTTCCTTTAAAGAGTAGTTAATATTCCATAATGTGAATATGCCAAGTATTGCTTACTCACTCATTCAGTGATGCCCATTTTCACTTGTGGCTTTTGTGTGTAATATTGTTTTGAACAAGAGCATAGGATAGATATATTCATAGATAGATATGGATACATAGACATAGATACATCCAGAAGTAGGATTGCTGAATGATATGATAATCCCTTTTTTAACTTTTTGAGGAACCAACATTCTCTTTTGCCCAAATGACTACACCATTTCATAGGTGTACAACTGCTAACCACTGAACAGGAGTTCGGTTTTCTTCACATCTTTGCCCATGGTGTTTATTTTGTCTTTTTTGATATATGCTTCCTAAGGGGAGAGGGAGTGACGTAATATCTCAGAATAACTTTGTCCCCTCCTTCTCTCTTTTCCTTCTATACCCTTCTCCTCTCTCCCTCTTCCTTCTCTCTCTCCCTCTCTCCCCTCCCTTCCTCTCCCTTCCTTTCTTCCTCCCTTCTTTCCTTATTGAACCCAGAGCCTGTGGCTTGTTTCTAATGATTCATGATGTTGAATATCTTTTTATATACTTGTTAGCTGCTTAAATATCATCTCAAGAAAAGTCTATTGAAATATTTTGTACATTTTTAAACCCAGATACTCAGTTTTTTAATTTTTGAGTTGTGTTTTTATCCATCGTAAACGTTAATACTTTATCAGCTACATGATTTGTGAATACATCCTTTCATTTCATAGGTTAACTTGTTGCTCTGTTAATTGGTTAGATGTTTTTAAATTTGATGTATTCTTCCTTTCTTTCCTTTCCCTTTCTCATTTCCTTCTCTCCTTTCCTTCTTTCTTCCCTTCCTTCCTTCTTCCTTTCACTCTCTTCTTTTCTCTTTCCTTTTTGTCTTTTTATTCTCTCTCTTTCTCTCTCTCACTCTTTCTTGGGGGTTGGGCGAAGATGGGAGAATGGGAGAATTCCTCCCATCTCCTTGACTTTGGCAGGCCTGCTTCCTTCCTCTTTCTGTAGAATGTGTTCCATTCCAAAGAAGCCCGTTACATAATTATAACTCACATACTGTGTTCTACCTGGGCATAACCTCCACCTAATACCATTCCTGCTCTTCAGTGGAACCTGTCAGCCTTTCTCCTCCCTCTCTCTCTCTCTCTCTCTCTCTCTCTCTCTCTCTCTCTCTCTCTCTCTCTCTCTCTCTCTCTCTCTCTCTCTCTCTCTCTGGCTCGCTCGCTCACTCTCCTCTTAGCCCTGTCCCAAGAGAGGGCAGAGTGCTGGCCCAGCACGTATTACACCATCTTATGACTCATTCTGATGAGAAAGACTTCTTACCCCCACATATCTCTTTACCCTCTCTGCTTCCTATAAAAGTCAGAGACAGAGTTGCCAGGCAGCACTGAGGCTGAGTGCAGTCCAGAACCTGCCAACTCCCACACTGAACGGCATTTGCTCTCTCTTCCATCGCCATGAAGGTCTCCACAGTGCTTTTTTCCCTGCTGCTTATAGAAACCATCTTCAGCACCCACGTCCTGGCTCAGCCGGGTAAGACCCCCTACTGCCTTCTCCTGGCAGAGCTTCAACCCATCTCTGGGCCCCCACCATCTCACCTTAACCACTGCTTTTCCAAGACCGTTCAAGGAGTGAGCGCAGTCTCGCAGCTGCTTCTGGGCACACAGCAGGCACTAAAATTCCAGCTGTGGACTCTTGATCTATCCAGCTCCGGAAAATCTCTTGTGCAATTGCTGCCCAGATGCTGTCAGCAGTGCTCGGGAGCCTAGGTGATCTGAAGGTAGAGATGTGGGGAGGAGAGAGGAAAGAAGGGCCAGGATCCAGTCTGTGCTTCCTTCATCTCCATTTCCAGGGACAGCGGCTCTGCTGAAGCAGTGGATGTCCGAATGTCACCAGACATAAATTTGATTTGTAACTAGAATTCCCTTATCCTAAGGCAAAGGGTTCTTGTATGACCTCCCAGTGTCACCCAGAGTTGCCCTCAGTCCTTGCTGCCCTGTGGATTGGTGGTGGTGTCTGTGAAAGAGAGTAGAACAGATGCCTCAAAGGGCACAGACATGGAGCTGGAGAGGAATGGTTTCACTTTTTCCTATCTCTCACCTTCTCGTCATTCACTACATCATAAAGTCCCAGAACCCAATGCAAGCGCCTTTTCCTGCTGTCTTACAGAGGGGAGTAATATCTCCACCTGCTGCTATAAAAGGAACCCAAGAAAGATCTCTGTGAAGAATCTGGAGAGCTACACCAGGATCACCCACAGCCACTGTCCCTGGCCTGCGGTGATGTGAGTGGCCCTTCAAATACCTGTCCTAAATTTTTCCCTGGGGCAGAGGCGGGAGATGTGAGCAGATGGATGTGCAGCCAAGTACTTGGCTTCTTAGACCATCTCTAATCCAAGCTCAGAAATTGTCTAGCGGGGAAACTAAGTCTCACAAAAGAAAGAGACTCCCCGCTAGCTCTCTTTCCAGTCACTATGCTCCAGATCCAATCTAGGAGTCAAGGTGGGCTTGGTCTAGACCTGTATAAGAGCGGCTAGTCCCCTTGAAGCCCTTTCTGTGTCTTGCTTTATTCCTCCTCTTTCCTGGAAATGACCCCATCTCTCCTGGCTAAGTGATCCAGGCAGATGCCCGAGAGTAGATTGAACCCCCCCCAAGGAACTCTCATCACTAGCTAACTAAGTCTTCTTCCTCCCTTGAAGCTTCAAGACTAAATTGGGCAAGGAAATCTGTGCTGACTTCCAGGAGAAGTGGGTCCAGGATTCCATGAAGTTCCTGGACCAGAAAATTCAAACTCAGAAGCATTGAACACATATGCCTGAACAGAATCCAAACCGGGAGCCAAGAATATATTATATATTATACATATTTATTTAGATATCTATCTATATATCTATATACCCTCTTTCCTTTCTGAGAATTGTTATGAGATTCCCTTATTCTAATCCTAAATAATATGAGTTATCTTGAAGGATGTGAATTGTAGTTTTGCTTAAGAAGTACTTTTGTTATTATTCTAATTTAATCTGTCACTGATTCTAATGTGTTTGGAAATGAAGAGCCTTGGCCATGTGGTGCCCCTTTCCTCCTGTGTAAACCTCAACATCCTCTTCTCCATCTGAAATACTGCAGTGTGATGAAGGCTTTGTAAGAATCAGTGGAAAGATTCTGTTGTTGTTTCTTGTTGTTTTTAATTTACAGCAAAGATATTCTTATGCAATGGGAATTTTTTGTATCTCTGACACTTGAATTTGCAGCATAAAGTATATTTTTGTATGAATCTGTCTTCGGTGGCTTTTAAAGAATAACATGAGGTTGGCTGGGGTACCAAGTGACGAGGAGGAGGGCAGAGGGAGAGAGCTGTGTGAAAGAGTAGGTGCATGGAAGGCCCGAGGGCTCATCCCAAAGCCTGTGCCAGTTTCCCAGCTGGCTGCTGTCACTGCTTCACCTCCACCCCGACTACCCAAGCCTCCCATCTAGAACGTCCCTTATGTACAGTCAATGATGGATCCGCAGATGGCCTCACAAATCCCTTCCACAACTTGGAGCCATGTGCCTTTAAAGACTTAGAGCAGGAAAGCTAAGGAGTCTGTTCTTCACAGGGGATTCCAGCAAACTCATGATGCCTTCAAGCCAAGTTTCCTAGAAACAGGACTTCCATGAAAGCCCCAGGTAGAAAACCCGAGGTAGCCAGTGGTGGTGACTTACACCTATAATCCTAGCTACTCAGGAGGCTGAGATCGGAGGATCATGGTTCAAAGCCAGCCCAGACTGGAAAGTCTGTGAGGCTCTTACCTGCCATCTTTCCCTCCGTGAATATGAGTGTGAATTGCACATGTACGGACACACTAGGTAGAAGTAACTTTTCTCCGTAGTGTACAGGCCACTGATAGGCAGATCCATATCATCACTGGACAGAAGGCTTGTAAGATGGCCATGTATGTAAAGCGATGCAATGTTTCCATGGGAAATGGGTTCATTGTGCTCTCTGTATATGAGAGGTGAGCCAAAGATAAGATTAGCTGGAGACCGCAGCTCCTCACCAGACCTTCCCATGCACCTCTTGATTCCTCATCTCCTCAGCTGCTGGCCTGGAGATGCAGGATGCGTCTAGGTCGAGGGTATCAGTGGTATGTAGGCTGAATTGACATCAATGTCCTCCCCTTGTTCATGAACTCTGCTGGGGGATTGCATATCCCAGAAGTGGCGGCTGAAACTTACAGGCCGCCTGGATCTGCGTCACTTCTTAAGAGACAGCGCTTCAGACAGGCTGTTTAACCCACGTGTGGATGTGACACAGCCAACACTCTTGAATTGCAAGATCCGCCCCTGTTAGTGCTGTTGTGATTCAAATTGGGCCAATATTACCATGACTCACACACCCAAAGAAATAGCTCAAGGCTGGTGTATCTCATTTTCCTACCTTTATATAAAATGAGAGAGCCAACTAAGAGAGATACTGAGACGGAGATGAGAGCGAGAGATCCAGAAATTCAGACACAGAGATAGACACTGAAACCGAGACAGAATGGGAGAGATTCTAGAGATAGAGAGATGATATATAGGTAGATAATGTGGGTGTGTGAGACTCAAAAGAATCATGTAACCTTAAGCCTATCTCATATAAAAGCTCTCGAATTTTCTTCCAGACAAGCATGGGAAGCAGGCGTCACCATCTTAAATGATTTAACAGCAGAGGAAGATACTTATTCAAATTCTCTAAGCCCCCACTTGCTTTCAAGGTAGACTTAGTCACAATACCTTTGCCAGGTGCTGATGGCTCATGCCTACCATCCTACCTACCTGAGAGATCGAGCATTCAAGATAGAAGTTCAAAGTCAGACCGGAAAGGAAAATCCATGGGATCCTTATCCCCAATAAGCCACCACAAAATCAGAAGTGGTGCTGTGGCTCAAGGGGTAGAGTGGTAGCCGTGAGCAAAAGAACTCAGGGATAGCACCCAGGCCCTCAGGTCAAGCCCCATAACTGACCAAGAAAATAAATTAGAATACCCATATCCTGGATTTGTTAGGGGGACTAAATAAAACAACAACTCCTGAGTGGCAAATTAACATGGTGCATTTTGCAGACTTTGAAAGGTAGTATTGTTAGTGACAACTTGCTATGTGTCAGCCACAGGGTGAGAATCTTTATACCAGCATAAAATTTGGGGTTCTTTCTTCTCCAAAAGTGAGAAGGAACTGTCCTTGAAAAGGACCAAAGTCAAGGCATAGGGGGCTCTATTTTGCACAAGGGGAAACAGGTGAGAGTGGTAAAGGTTTCCCAGACAGGGAGACAGAGACAGAGACAGAGACAGAGACAGAGACAGAGACAGAGACAGAGACAGAGACCAGGCCCTCTTAATCAGCTCTACCTGCAATGAAGCAAGTCACCAGATCTCTATTCTTTTACCCTTTCATAGCGAAGGGTTGCGAAGGAATAAGAATCAGTGTCTCTTTCAAGCCTCTGTATAATTGTTTGGTTTTGGCCTTGCAATCCAGAGCCCTGGACATGAGAGGCCACCAGCCACTCTACCACTGAGCCCTCCCCAACCCCATCGAGCTCATGCTCTGGCTATAATACAGGGACTCTGGAAAAAAGACCATCAAAGTCAGGATACCTGATTCCCAGGTCCTTAGCTGTTGATGGATCACCTTTTTTAGGCCCCCATTGAAGAAGTCACGATTTTTTTTTCTCTATGGGAGGGTCCTTATCTGTCGATCTCTCAGAAACTTTCCCAACAAGATTACAGGTAAATAGTTGATTTTCTTCTTGTCATGGCTGGAAAACAGAGAGAATCAAAAATAAGTAAATAAATAAATAAATAAAACCAAACCAAAGTAGTGCAGCTCCCCCTGCTTTTGAAGGACAGCTAGGCAGCTAGATGGAGCAGCAGGTGAACTTGGATTATCTCACGATTTTCTTTATTTATTCCCACTGAGATTTCTGGACTCTAGATGAACATCCATAGCTCAGAGAAGGAAAAACAATATTAAAAAGAAAGAAGAGGGGAGAGAGAGAGAGAGAGAGAGAGAGAGAGAGAGAGAGAGAGAGAGAGAGAGAGAGAGAGAGAGAGAAAGAGAGAGAAAGAGAGAGAAAGAGAAAGCGAGAGAGAGAGAGCATGGAAAGTCACTTGCTATTGGGGCTTTTTAAACACTCAACTGAGCTAAGTGTTTCCTGCTAATAGCTTGTAATCTAATGGCCTCAGGCCAGCATTCCTGAGGTCAAGAAGTTCCATCTTTGTGGTGCTGACATAATTTCTGGAACCTGGTATCTCTCTCCTGTGAGACTGGGGCATTTCTGAAAGCCATCTCTAGGATAGCCTAGCTTTACTTGCAAGGAGAATAAAAAAGGATTTGGGGATTAAATGGAAATAGCCATCTTCCTAGACCCACAGTGTCTTTCAAGCATCTGTCCCTGGTTTATAAAATCTGTCCCACTTCCTAATAATAAAAGGGATGATATCCAATTGGCACCTGTGCTGTGTGCTTCCAGCTATGCATTGCATGTGTCCATACAGAAACACTGACAAACTCATCTGATCTGCACATCTGATCTGCATACGTACGTATGATAGCTATTGCCACCTCCCCACCTAAGGTAAGCTCAGCACAATGTGTCTAGGCAAGCTTTTCTTGGCATCAAAGCTCATCTGAGTCGTTATCTGAACATAGACACCCCAGACCCAGTGCCTTCCCATCCTCCCAAAAGCTATCTCACCTGAAACAGAGCATCAAAGGACGGGGCTTCTGAGTCCTGGTCAGCTCTGACCTTGGCCCTTTCAAGTGATTCTAAATGAATGCCTAAAGTTCTTCTCGGCCGACGAGGGCACAACTGAATATATACGTACAGGCACCACCAGTCAACTCCAGTACTTTTTGCTATGATCCGAATCTTTCTCTTCCTTCTCCTCCTCTTCCTCCTCCTTTGCCAGCCCTGGAGCCTAATCTAAGAGCCTAGGCCCTGTCCCTTAGCTCTTTTGCTCAAGGCTGACACTCTACTTCTTGGGACACACTTCTACTTCTGCTTTTTGCTGGTTAAATAGAGATCAGAGTCACAGACTTTTCTGCCCAGAACTTTTCAGTCCTTAGGTCTCAACCTCTGGAGTAACTAGGATTATAATGAGCCATTACCAGTGCCTGGTCTCAGGGTTTTTCTTACCACACCTGACCATGCCTTCTTCAGTGATAGATCAAAGTGATATGAGAATGTGTGAGAAAAGCCAAGACACAGCCATGCTGTCCCTCCTCCTTGGTGATCAAAGCTATAATTTCCTCCAGCAACCTCATGCAGATACTTTGCCTCTCCTGGCACCCTCTCCTACTGTGGGCCTACTGCTACGTTACAGTCAGGCATGTCGTATACCTTGTCTTTCTGACTTTTCAAGCTATCAGATGCCCTGTCTGCCACATGAACTCCTTGGGTGAGTGTAAAGTAGGAGGAAGACTTTCCGAATGTTTACCTTGTTAGTTCTTGGGATGTGAAGACCTGGGGAGGGAGGATGTCTCTACTCTGTTATAGATCCACTTGCCTGTGGTTAGTAGAGAAGTTTGGATACATTTTCAAAATGGCTTTAGCATGCAAGTACACCAAAGGCAGGATCAGTAGGAGTTGTTTGGATGTCCCAAGACACTACATTCCAGAGCACTAAGATTCTATGGCCGCTAGATTAGATCTGAGGAGCAAGGCACTCTCTCTCTCTCTCTCTGTCTCTGTCTCTGTCTCTGTCTCTCTCTCTGTCTCTGTGTCTCTCTCTGTGTGTCTCTCTCTCTGTCGTCTCTCTCTCTCTCTCTCTCTCTCTCTCTCTCTCTCTCTCTCTCTCTCTCTCTCTCTCTCTCTCGTGCTATCCTTCTGAAATAGCACAGATTGCAAAGTTCAGAACTGCCAAGCTTTCTCCACCCTGAATGGATACTTATGAAGACTACCAGGTAAACACAGGAAACAAAGTAGGTTGTATTTTTCCATTAGCCATAGGAAGACTTGAACTCAAGGTCTGGGCCTTATCCTTGCGCTTTCGTGCTCAAGGGTAGCTCTCTAGCACTTGAGCCACAGTTCCTCTTCTGGTTTGGGGGGATGATTAATTGGAGATCATTTTCTCACAATTTTCCTGTGGCTTTATATCCGGGTCCTCAGATTTCAGTCTCCTGAGTAGCTAGGTTGACAGATAGGGGCCACCAGTGCCCAGGTCAAGGTAGGTTCTTAAATAAATGGACATTCCCCCATATCCTTAATTTCCCTGCTTCTCTAGCCAGCAGCAAATGTTTGATTACATTTCATAATCCCATACTCCCTTCTCCACTCCCCGGCCCAGGAGAGACAAAATTGGTGCCAAGTCCTGCCTACGAGTTTGCGTCTCTTCCATCCTTCTATTTTCCCAGTGACTGGAATATGATAACAATGTCAGGACTTGATCCCCTGTGTAGGCAAAGACTTCTTTAGAATCTCCCACCCCTTTTTCTCCCTATAAATACCCAGGAAGAAGACCCAGAAGGCAGCAGAGAGTCAGAGATCAGCTCAGAAACTTCCAGCTCTCTCCTAAGGAAGCTCCCTCTCTCGTCCGACTACGATGAAGCCCTCTGCATTGCTCCTGTGTCTACTGCTCGTGCTTCTTAGTCCCCACGGGCTTGCTGAGCCAGGTAAGCCCCCTTCCTCCCTATGGGAAAATACTCCACCTCCACATCCACTTCCGAGACTCAGCACAAACCCTACTACTCAAGGACAGCTCCCCAGACATCACAATGGGCAGGAACATCCAGCCTCAGATCTACCCTGTGGAATAGCCATATAGGAGCCTGGGAACCGGTTCTCCAACCCCCTTTCCTCCCTTCTTCCCCCTGTGCTCACTCTCTTTGTATTTGTATCTCTTTGTCATTCATCTGATCATTGACGCAGATACTGAATGCATCCATGACCAGCTAGCTACCTGCATGGTGTTTGAGTGTGATATGATGAGTATGGTTTTTTGGTTTGTTTGTTTTTTCCCCCACCAAATTCAGCCACCATCCCGACTGCCTGCTGTTTCACTTTAATCAATAAGAGGCTCACCCTGCAGAACCTGGAGAGTTACAGAAGAATCACCAGCAGCAAATGTCCCCACAAAGCGGTAATGTGAGTAGACAAGCTCCATCTCCCACAAACAGAAGACCCGTGTCTTCATTGAGAACTAAACCAGAGGTCCTGACAGGCTGTTTGGAATCTAAAATACAATCCAGGAATTTTTTAATGCGTGAAATGTGTGTCCCCAGTCAACCTTACTTGGGAGATTGTTTGGAACATCCTGGTTCCTTAAGGAAAAGAGAACAGAAGTGTTTACCGGTCCCCTTCCACAGTCCCATTCTTTCTCCATCCTTTTCTCGCCCACTGTATCCCCACTGCCTCCATGGCAAATGAGTGGACTGTACAGGGTTGGATGAGCAAATTTTCTAAAGAAAAGCCTTTTGACTGCTTCTTCTCTCTTTCTCTCTCTCCCCACAGTTTCAGGACGATTCAGGGCAAGATGATCTGTACCGACCCCAAGCAGAAATGGGTTCAGACCTTCATGAAGATCTTAGATCAGAAGCTCCAACTCCACAGACCAACATAACCACCGTCCTTTGAAACTAACACGGAACATGAGAAAGGCTTGATTCATTTCCCTAGCCTAATTTATACTGAGATAATTCTCATTATTCCCGATGAAGTTTGGGTAGTCATTTTTTTAAAGTGCATTATGCTGCAGTCCTTGGAGGTTTTTTAAATCAATCTCGCATGAATGCTAGTCAACTTGAACCAGAAAGCACTGAGCAGATGACTTGCTCTCTGGAAGTCTGAGTCAGTCCCTGCCAAATGTGAGATATGAGCCTGCCTTCCTTCCGTCCTACTCTTCTGCAGGACTTGGAAAATAGCAAAATGTCTTGTGGTTTTAGGGTGGCACTGTGCGTTTGAATGCAAGATGGGGCTCATGATTTCTAAATGGACATAGGTATTTCAAAAATGTAAATAGGGGCCTCGAGTTTGACCTAGTGGTAGCTTGCTTGCCTAGCATGTTTGAAGACCCGGGTTTGATTCCTTGGTACCACATACATAGAAAAAAGCCAGAAGTGGTGCTGTGGCTCAAGTGGTAGAGCTCTAGCTTTGAGAAAAATCCAAGGACAGTGCTCAGGCCCTAAGTTCATGGCCCAGGACTGGCAAAAAAAAATAAAATAAAAATGTAAATAAATAAAATACATAAAAGTCTATACACATTATATTGTTGTCTGGGGTCGTGTTTTTCAGTGGAGAATTCACATTGAACTGGGGTGGGAGAAAGATGGCAGGGGGGTGATAAATAGAGGGGTTAGAGCTGTGTCCCTTACAAAGGACCCTTTAATTTGGCCAGTTTGGGTGGAGATTCGAAGTGAATAAGCAGCACCAGTATCCCCCCATCACAGCTCCGAGACTCTTGCTCCCGTGGACAGTCCCTGACAGCAAACTCTTTAGCCAGCTTCTCTGAAGGAGCCACCCACCATGCCTTTCCCACCATCATTCTTTTGTGTGTCGAGGGGGGGGGGTCATGGGACCTGAACCCTGGGCCTGGACGCTGTCCCTGAGCTCTTCAGCTCAAGGCTACTGCCCTACCCCTTGAGCCACAGCACCACTTCCAGTTTTCTGGTGGTTCAAAGCCTGGGCTGGCTTTGAACCCTGATCCTCAGATCTCAGCTTCCTGAGGAGCTAGGATTACAGGTGTGAACTCACCATTTTTTCTTGTCCCTAGTCTTTCCTGTGACACATTCTCCCCTTCCTGATCTTACTGCACTGCCTTCCACTTCCACAGCACAGAGTGACACTCTTGTAGACTGATAATGCAGGGTGCAGCTCCTCTGAGAATGAGGCTGAAGGTAGGTCCATTAGGGGAATCTGAGCTGAGACCCAGTGATACCCAACATCCCTCTGGCAGCCATGGGAGAACCCTGTTGGAGTAACACAGCACAGCTCCCACCATAGCTGGCCCCTTTCTCTGCTCAAATCCCTTTGCTTACGTATTATGTCTGATCAATGTTCAAGAATCCGTGAAGCCTCATTTCCCCAGAAAACTTTCAAGAAGGATTTTACCGGAGGGCACTATAGCCCTCCTCCAGCTGCTGCAGCTGGGTTGAAAAACCATAAATCACTCCCTCTTTGAGCCCTCATTTAACTCTTCTTCACCCTCAGCTAACCTCTTCCAGCTGACCATCTTCTGCTGGTCCAGATTTCTTTTGTTCAGGGTTGACTCAGAACCCTCATCCTTGGAATTGAGATTCCTGGTCCTCAAATGCTTCTAATGACCAGTCTCTGCTCTTGTCTGCTTGTTACCAACCTTGCAGGATGGGACATCAGGAACCCACATGTGCCAAATATGCTCATTAGAAAACCAAAGCCCCCTCTTCCCTGGGGCCATGGCTCATCATCCTACCCACAGGGTGACATCTTCCTTTCCTTGCCTGTGCATCTCTTGGCCTACAAGAAATAAGAGTGTGACCATAGTTTGAGGTTGCATATGATGCCCTAGAGACCAAGGTGGATGCACACAGCCCGATCTGCAGGGATTGAAGCAATTATATTCAAGACACAGCATCATGGATTATTTGAAGTGGATATTGAATCCTACAGCTCTTTGACTGAGGAAGGGTTTGATCCACTGTGTCTCTAGTCTATCCCTGAGATCGGGGGGAGTGCTCCAGAGATGTGCCAACCCTTCAGAAATGTCCCAAATTAGAAGAAGGAAAAGAGGTTTCTGTTATCTTTACCAGGCAATCAGAAGATATGGGCTTTTCTTAGACTCAACAGTGCAGCCTAGAGGAAAGTAGCTTTCTCTAGCCAAGGTCAATGCCCAAAGAGACATTCACAAGAGACCCACTGGCCATCCTAATGAGTAGATGGCACTCTCAGCATAGCCTGGACCTGAGACAAAGTCTGAGACCTGATTTTGTTCTCCTCATGCCTTACTGGCTTTTTAACCTGAGCACAAAATGGGATAAAATGAGTTTTTAAACAAGAGGTACAACTTCCAATTACCTGGGCAGTTACCTTGCCAGCGACACGTCTAAGAGCAGAGATTGTAAATAATCTTCTCCGGTGATTCAGAGTCCACTGCGGCAAGATGGAGTGTGACCTGGGACCTCTCTCCAAACTCCTGGAACTTACTCCAGCTCCATCTTCCACCTAGATCACTTCATCTCACTGAAGAGTCGCAATAAAGATGCCACCACAGAGTTAGGTGAAATAATAAGCACAGGGCATCATCATCAAAGGAACTTAGGTGCATGCACGCAGCAAAAGCACAAGGTACATTCACAGGCCCTACCTCTGGTAAGGAAGGCACCTTTGTTTTGCAAAATGTCAGGAATTACATGACTTAAAGGAGACCTGGAAAAGCAGCACATACACAGAGAGCTTGCTTGGAAGAACTAAATTAGTTAATGCACATAAACCCTGAAGTTCCTGCATGAAGAAGACAGCCGTTAGGAATGGTTAGTAATTGAGCATCTTTTGTGTGCTAGCTACAAGGCCCACCTCTGTGTGAAAATAAGTTTGTAGAATGTTTCTTTGGATGAGGCTCATGGTAAACCCCTTTAAACAAAGGGAAAGAGTCACAGACATGAGAGATATATGACAATGGAAGGCACAGTCTGATGTGGGGACACCCCCCCCAACATCTCTAGTGCCGGGGCCTACCGGCAGCAAATTGGGGTTCCTGAAATAGGGGGCAGGGACTGGAAAAATTAGAAGAGAGACAAACACATCGGGTCCGGGAGGTCTGCAGCCCAGGCAAAAACTGCAGCGCCCCGTTTATTCTCAACTCAAAGCTTATATCCCCCCTTGAGACCAGGGCACTGCCAGGTGTTACATCCAGATGGTTAATCAGGGAACTGTTGGGGGTTACATTCATATGGTAAATCTCAGATCAATTGAACAGGAGAAGGCCAAAAAACAATAAGACAATCAAGCAATTATCTGATGCAAATTGAAGTACAGTTTGATTCCACTCTTGCTCCCGACATATCCCCCATCTTTATTTTAAAAGAAACACAAGTGCAATTTCTATTCTTTCCACTATCTCTAATTATCTCTAATTATCCTGTCTCACTATCCAAAAATGACTGGTCCCTTCATCTAAAGGGGATTGATGGGCGGAGATTCAGCTTCTGTGACTTCTTCAAGCTGACTCAAGGGCGTTGTCTCTGCTTGACCAGGGACCTTAAGAAGCCTAGCCTGTTTTATCAGGGATTGCAAGGATTAGATATCAGGAATAATAATTTGCTCCAAACTGGAGATCATATTTAACATTTAACAACTGCACAAACCATCTTTGGCTACAATAGTGTAGCTTACATAGCACCCATTTGCAAAGGCTTTTTCTTGATTATCTGGGGAACTAAATTTCTGCAACCTTAACAATGCTTCAGTTGTCAGATCTAAACAGATAAATAGAGACACAAGCCTCAGATCCACAAACTTTTCCTGAATTTGTGGCTGGTGTCAAAAATAAATAAATAAATAAATAAAAATTTCGCTCAATTAGGACTTTAAACTACCCACTATCACAGAAGATTGACAAGTTCCTGCCCAGTTATGAAAGGCACGGGCATTAGTAAGGCATGCTTACAAACTATTCTATGACCTCCCGGCTCTGATTGATATTGAATGGCCAAGCACGAGTGACTCTAGGATCTGACACCATCTCTGCCATCCACGCAGAGGCTTTCTGCATCTGGATGCTTCGTTGTCTCAGCAGTGTCTCTCCACACAGGGATAAACATCCCATTGGCATTTCACTTGCTTGGTTGCTGGACTTGAACTCGGGGCCTGGGCACTGTCCCTCAGCTCTCCAGCTCAAGGCTAGCACCCTACCACTATGAGTCCTGAGCTTGGTGCTTGAGTGCTTCCCCCCAGCTTTTCAGCTCAGAGCTAGCATTCTGCCACTTCAAGCTCCAAAGCAACTCTGTCCCAGCATTCTGCTGGCAGATTAGACACCACAGTCTCACAGGGACTTTGCTTTGCCCGGGCAGGCTCAAAGCTGCAGCTTTCAGATCAATGAGTCCTACAAAAGACCACGTTACTCCAATTAAAGCAACAAGGTGGTCAACACAGAAATAGTCTCTAAGCATGAGCTTACCTAGAACCTAGTAAAAGCCAAAGTTACATCTGAATAAGGATTGCTGTCCTTCTCCATGGGCTAGCTGGAAGTTGCTATAAGGTAACTTACAAGAGCGAGCTGAAATAGCAATTAAGCAATTACTTTGGTAGTCCTAATTTTCCTTTTTTCTCTTTCTTTAAACATTTAAGACAACTTCACTTTCAAATATTGTTTAGAAACCCATTTCCAATGTTCTTAATAACTTTTACTGATACTGGCTTAAACAATTAACACCTTAGCCTTTATTTGCAATTGAAAAACCTTTAAGGGCACAAAGAACTCCTTCTGCCTTCAAGCCCCCTAGGGCCCAAGGCACTCCTCTTGCCTTTTAGAAAAAAGGGCTCTTTTGCAGTTTAGATTACTGTCTAGAACTCCAACAACAGTTTAAACTCAAATAACAGTTTTTCTCTAATTCAAGAACTATAGACATCAGTGCACCAAAAGTCTAAGTCTGGACTTAGTTTCCTCTCTTTTTTAAAATACACCCAATAGCATGGAGATAAACCTTTAAACATTCCTTTAAAATACTAATCACATTATCCACATTTTACCATCAGATTTCTAGTGTCAGTTTGCAAGAAAGGACAGGCAAAGTTTCTGATGTTAATGAACAATTTTACATTTAAATCTCTAATACATGTTTCCAAACTTTAACTTAAAGTAATAAATCCCAAATTCCCTAACACCTCTGTGCTGAACAGGATACAATGTTTACAATGTAAACAGCTGTATGCCCTGCAATAAAATGCAGATTTCAGGATCTAGAAAAATATTTACCAGTTTTTCTTTAAGACAACACAATAATTCTTTGAGACATTGTAAAACATTCAAACCTAATATTTTTGTTGAAGTTTTAAGCTTAGATTTACCCAATTGACTTTGTGTTTCAAATGAGCTCAACCATTGTTTTATACAGCATGCTGACAATTTAACCTTGAACATGTTCACTCACACCCATTCGCACACACATTCATACTCAAAGATCTTAAAGCGCGCAAAATCAATATCGGCCGTTCATTTTCCAGAAAATTTTAGTATCATGAAGGTTTTTTGCTAATCTTATTCTTGTGGGTGACAACCAAGTTTTAAAACAAAGCCTTTTTTAACAAGGCGACTAGCTAAAATTAAAGACTGAAGTTTGTGTCCGGCCACCAACTGTCTCTAGACTGTCACTTCAGCAGGTTGTAGGAAAAAGGAAACTAGATGAAGACTGCAGCTGCTTTGTCTGGCCTCTGCTCACCTCAGCTGCAGCCAATTGGGAGGGGCCATACCAGGCCCGAGTGGTACCAGGCCCGAGTGGAGCGAAAAACTTTTTACTTCCCAGAAATATTCAAAAAGATAACAAGGATGTGCTTGTGTACACGCAGAAAAACCATAAGGATCCATATTTAGAACTGGTACCAATTTTAAAGACAAAACTGGACAAAACATAACAAAACAAAATACCCAAGGAAAACTATGTAACACGAACAAGACAGAGAAGCAGAGACTTTTAAACAGAATCAGACATTCACATATAACAAGAAATTTGGACTCAATCAGATACACTTAACATAAAAAACATGAGCTCAAATGAATGCTTTCACCAAACAGTTATTTTTAGATTTAGACATGTCTTGCTGGTGGGACTCTCAGGTATGCCTTGTTATCGACAAGAAACTCAGAAGGGGAGGGGGGGCAAGGCGTCCCTTGACCACCCAGGCCTCTGTTTTAGGCCCACAGTGCACCTTTTCAAACAAACAAACAAAAATAAAATAAAATAAAATAAAACACAGACATACAGGGGGTCGGCCGACTTCTACTTACCTCTGGAGGCCTTTGCTTTTCACCTGGGCATCTTTTACAAAAAAGGTTATTAAGAAGAGGGATGGTAAAGACAAAATAATGTCACATATTAAATTGTGTAGAGTCAATGAATATGTTAAAAAGTCCCTACATAATAGTAAAAGGAGGAGAAACACAGCTCATATGAATGTGTGGAACAAGTGGATCAGTAGCAGTCCCAATTGACATGCACAAATAACTCAGGTCCTTCCCACGTCGCAGGATGCACCACTGGAGGGTTGGGGGTGTAGGCCCAGTGAGTCGCTGCTTGGATGGCCACTGTCACTCTCCACGATCCGAACGCAGCGTTCAGGCAGCCAGCGGGCGTCATTTTCTCCTTGTGAAAAAACACATACATGCCCTCGACCCCAGGTTAGAACAGGATCGGGTCCATGCCAAGCACCAGTTAGGGGATCCTTCCACTTTACTAAGGCAAAAGCACGCTGCTCTCTTTTTTCCCAGAATCGCTGAGCAGCAGATAAATTATTTGAATCCAAATTCAAAAAATTTAAAACAAATAAAGCATGATTAAGTATATTCACAAGGGTAGCGGGATACGACTCTCCTTTCTGTATTTTAGCAATTTGATGTTTTAATAATCCATTAGCTCTCTCCACGATGCCTTGACCTTGAGGATTGTAAGGAATGCCTGTAATATGAGTGATATTATAGGAATGGCAGAAGGATTGAAATGCTCGGCCTGCATAGCCAGGGCCATTATCTGTTTTTATTTGTGAGGGAATCCCCATCATAGCAAAGCATTGAATGCAGTGAGAAATACAATGTTTAGTGGCTTCCCCAGCAAGGGGGGTGGCCAAGATAAAATTAGAATAAGTATCTACAGTAACATGAACATATTTTAATCGGCCAAATGATGGAACATGTGTGACATCCATCTGCCAAATGTGATTACAAAGCAGTCCTCGTGGATTTATACCTAAATGGGGGGCTGGTGAAAAAGGGACACAGTTGGAGTAAGTCTTAACTATTTGTCGTGCTGCTTCTCTAGATAATTTAAACTGTCAGCGCAAGGCTCGACTGTTTTGATGATGGATGGCATGTGACTGCTTAGCAAGTTCAACCTTAGTTAAGTAAACTCTGGTGGCGGAATCAGTAACCGCATTGCCCTCACTTAAAGGGCCAGGAAGATTAGTGTGAGCTCGAACAAAGCCAAAAAAACAAGGGTGGTTGCGAGAACAAAGCAAAGTTTGTATTTGGCGAAATTGAGTCTGGATATTGGAGTTAGTAGTTCCAATAAAGGGAACAGTTTCTATGACTTGAAGAGCACGAATTACATATTGACTGTCTGAGTATAAGTTAAAGGGCTCGTCTTGTAACAGGACGAGTGCTTGTAAAACAGCCTCCAATTCCACCTCTTGGGCGGAGGAAAAACCTGTAACCCAAGATTGAATTTTCCCATTAATGGTCAAAGCAGCCGTTCCATTTGAGGATCCATCTGTAAATACCAAAGCGGCAGAAGATAAAGGCGAGGCCTGTACTATGGAAGGAAATAGAAACGTATGACACGCAGCAAATTGGAGAAGTTTGTTAGACGGGTAGTGATGCAAAATTTTTCCCGTATAATTGGCCCAAGCAATGGCCCAAGGATCGCAATGGGCGAATAGCCAATCTTGTTGTTGTAACTTATATGGGACACAGATAAAATGAGGTTCCTGACCTAAATATTTACGGGAATCCACTCGGCACATATGTATCAGATTAGCTACCAATTCGTAGTAGGGGGTCAGCACTTTGCCGGGTGTTGATGGTAGATAAAGCCATAAAAGTGGGCCATCCTGCCACAATACAGCAGTTGGGGAGTGAGAAGTAGCTAAAATGTAAACTCCCCATGGTTTAGAATAGTCACAATAGGTCACTTGTTGCTGGGAAATTGCCTTTTCTACAATTTGGATGGCCCTCCTGGCGTCAGGATTTAATTCGCGTAAGGATGTAGGGTTGGTATCTCCTTTTAAGAGATCAAAGAGGGGTTTTAACTCTCCTGTGGAGAGCTTTAGATAAGGCCGAAGCCAATTTATATCTCCTAAGAATTGCTGAAAATCATGAAGAGTTCTTAAGTGTGAAGTTTTTAATTGTATTTTTTGGCTTTTAAAATAGTGTGGGCCTAATATATGGCCTAGATATGTAAAAGGGGGGTGTTCCTGAACCTTTTCAGCTGCTATTATAAGGACAAAGAGGCTCAGATCTTGCTTTAGTTGTCCAAAGGCTTGTCGTACGACGATAGGGTCAGAACAAGCCAACAAGATGTCGTCCATATAATGAACAATATAAACAGAAGAGAATTTTTCACGAGTGGAAGAAATGGCTCTAGCTACAAAACTTTGACATAAAGTTGGGCTATTTGCCATGCCCTGTGGAAGCACAAGCCAGTGATATCGCTTCATGGGTTCTTTAAAATTAACAGAGGGGATGCTGAAGGCAAAGCGCTTACAGTCTTGAGGCGCCAGGGGTATAGTATAGAAACAATCCTTCAAATCTATAATAATCTTATAAGTATCCTTTGGGATTGCCATGGGTGAAGGCAAGCCAGGCTGTAGGGCCCCCATCAGTTCCATTGACGCGTTCACTTTTCTCAAATCCTGTAACAGCCTCCATTTACCTGACTTTTTCTTTATAACAAAAATTGGAGAATTCCATGGAGAGTTAGAAGGGGCCACATGTCCCAAGTCCAGCTGTTCCTGTACCAGCTGCTGTACTGCAATGATCTTTTCTAGCGAAAGAGGCCACTGTTCGACCCATACCGGTTCTTCAGAGAGCCAATTTATGGGATCAGCATGAGGGGGAGGGCAAATGACAGCTCCTGTTAAGGGATACCCTAATCCTTGTCTCGTAGGGTGAGACTGGGGTTAGAGTGGCTCTAGCTCCCCCTGTGCTGCTCGGCCTAGTCCCCTAAAGGGGAGGAGGCCTTGATCAAGTAACTGCTTAGTGACTGCAGCACTAGGACTAAACATATACACTCCCATTTTTTCCATGATATCACGACCCCATAAATTAAATGGCAGATGATCCAGGACAAATGGCTGAAAATGACCAGAGTGCCCTTCCTCATCTCTCCAAACAAGGATCGCACTGCTCTGCTGTGGGTCAGTTGCTTGCCCAACCCCCTGTAGGGAAGTCATAGAGGTTGTCAGGGGCCATTGGGCTGGCCAATGTTTTTTAGATATCACAGACACATCTGCTCCAGTGTCTAATATTCCTTTAAAGGGCTTTTCTTGTATAAATATAGTCATCTCAGGCCTCTCTTGTTTTATGCTTTGTACCCAATAGATATCAGAAGATCTAAATCCTCTCTGTCCACATGGGGAATTAGCAGTCTCCCCGGGAGGTACAAGTATTAGTTGTGCTAATTTTTGACCGGCTGGGATCGATACCACGTGTTTCGGGGCAGAGGCCATAACTTTGATTTCTCCAGTAAAATCCTGGTCAATTTTGCCAGGTGTAATCTGTATCCCTTTAAGGGCTGAGCTACTTCGCCCTAACAGCAATCCAGCCACTCCTGGGGGAAGGGGGCCAAAGACCCCCGTGGGGAGAGCTTGTGTCCCCATCTCTGGGGTCAATACTGAGCAGGTGGAGGAACAGAGGTCCAATCCTGCACTGCCTGGGGTGGCACGGAGGAGGCTGGAGACTGATCTTGGGGGGTTGTTAGAAGATGCACTTGTGGCCGAGAAGAGGGAGGGACTGCCCCATGGTTTTGCGGGGCCAGGGGCTGGCCCCTTCTCCAGTTTCCCGAAAATGGGCGGCCATTGCGATTTGTTGCTGACTTGCAATCTTTAGCCCAGTGCTTCCCTTTACCACAGCGTGGACATGTGCCAGGTGATTTTTCTCTCTTTAACCTGGCCTGGCGTGGGCATTGCGTCATCCAATGTCCTATTTGTCCACAAGAAAAGCAACGCCCTGGGGGTCTAGCATCCTGAGAATGCCGCTGACCTCTGTATTTTAGAAATTCAGTAACAGTCTTTCCTTGAGGAGCGGCGGCTAAAGTAAGGCCTTGTACATGGGAGGGTCCAATATCAGCACACAGTGAAATAAAGTCCGTGATTCCTCCCTTATTCCTATGGGGTCTGATAGCCGCCTGACAGGCGGCGTTGGCATTTTCATAGGCTATGTGTCTAACTATAATCCTCCTTGCGTTCTCATCTTGTACTAGGCAGTCTGCAGTTTCCATTAATCGAGACAAAAATTCTAGATAAGGTTCATTCGGCCCCTGTTTAACTTCTACTAGATTTTTTGTACGATTGGAATTGTGTAACCTTTTCCAAGCCTCTCTCGCTGCAGCATTTATTTGTAAATAGGCCTCCTTTGCATAACCCAATTGATCTTCGGTGTTTTTATAGGTTCCCTCTCCTAACAACTGATCAACAGTGTAAGGCAGGTTCTTAGACCCATTTGTTTCAATTTTAGCCCGACACTGTGCAGTGAACTCTGTCTCCCATAATAAGTACTCTCCTGCACTAAGGCATGCTCTGGCAAGCCGCTTCCAGTCATTTGGGCATGCAATACCAGCACACGCGGCCTCCAATATTACTTGAGTAAAAGGGGCAGTTGGCCCATATTGGGAGCAGGCACCTTTTAAATCCTGCAATAGTTTAACAGGAACAGGTTGATTGTATACTTGTTCATCATGATCAACTAAACTAGGGAAGCATCGAGGCCCTGAAATACCTTCCCTCTCTCTAGCAGCCTGAGTCAGGTTTAATTGCAATGCACTGTGCCTGGTTGTAGTGCCTGTTAAAAGGGACTTGTTGCTAGGGCCTTTAGGCTTGCCTAAAGGTTGAAAAAGGGATTGAGGCCGTAAGGCTGCAGCCGGTGGCGGTGGGTGTGAGGGGTAAGGTTTAGAATCAGACATCATAGTGGCCTGAGGGTCATCTTTCTTTCCTACTTCTGGGGGGGCTCTCTGCTCCATCCCCATTTTCGATAGAAAATGTAGCATTTCTTCTAACTTCTCTATCGTAGCCACCCGGCCCTCCATTGACTCATCATAACTTTCCTCCTTGATATTCAAACCTGAATTCTGATACTCAATATCTACTGGTTGTTGTTCCCTTTTCAAGATCTCACTTAGACTCTCTTGGGCTGCTGCATATGGCTCAGCCTCAGGTTTTTCAGAAGGGTCCTTTAACTCATAAATTTCCCTTAATTCAAGATTAAGTTCAGCATTCTCATGTTGAGGATCTATGCATTCATTTACTAGATTCCATACATCAATTGCCTCTACTGGGGTCTTTTCGGGGCCATATACATTATAATATTCTTGAATTCTTTTTCCTATCTGCTGCCAGGTTTTTTGGAATTTCTCCTCTAAAAACCTCGGGCATGCCTCCTCGACAAACTGTAGGAAGCTCTGAAGCACACCTTTTTCCACCCATGTACCGTGGGCTTCAAGTAGGCCTGTTAAAATCGGTACATATGACCTATGGCTATTAACTTGACCCATAATTTTTACTCCTGACTATACACTCTCTTAAGATCCTCTCTTAATAGTCCTACAATGTGTTACTCACCACAGCGGGGTCCTCCACCGTCGTCCCAGATTTTCAGGGTCCCTGTTCGGGCGCCAGATGCCGGGGCCTACCGGCAGCAAATTGGGGTTCCTGAAATAGGGGGCAGTGACTGGAAAAATTAGAAGAGAGACAAACACATCGGTCTGGGAGATCTGCAGCCCAGGCAAAAACTGCAGCGCCCCGTTTATTCTCAACTCAAAGCTTATATCCCCTCTTGAGACCAGGGCACTGCCAGGTGTTACATCCAGATGGTTAATCAGGGAACTGTTGGGGGTTACATTCATATGGTAAATCTCAGATCAATTGAACAGGAGAAGGCCAGAAAACAATGAGACAATCAAGCAATTATCTGATGCAAATCGAAGTACAGTTTGATTCCACTCTTGCTCCCGACACTCTAGGACATGTGGGCCTCTAATGTGCTTACCTGGTTTTAAGCATTTCTGTCCTTTGGCCTCAGTTGTTTTTGTTTGTTTGTTTGTTGTTGTTTGTTTTGTTTTGGTTTTGTCCTTTTCTGGAAAAGGACAAGGTAACAGGGTAACAGGGTAGAATACATGGAGTGTACAGATCCTCTGAAGTCTTGCTTTACTTGTGTGTCTCAGGAAATTGGAGACAGACATGGCCCAAAACTGAAAGGCCAAGTTTCCAGCTTGACAGCCACCTGAGCTGCTGTCCATGGTCTTTAGGGGATAAGTAGGAAGCCAAGTAATAAATAGTCTCTTCCCACACGAGGTGCTTCATTTCCGGTCACAGAGTTCTTTCTAACCACTCCTTCCCAAACACAGTGACAAAACACGTAACTTGAGCCTGCTTTGAATGAACCACCAGAAAGTTGTCCAGAAAGAGAAATACAGAAAGAACCCATGGAGCCATCTGCTCTCTAGCCTAGGCAAGCAGACCGGGGCAGATCAGCCTGCAGACTAGAAAGTCTGAAAGTACTGGATTAACATTTTCTGTGCATCCAAGCCAGGCAGGTGGTATCCAGCTAAAGTCTGGGGAGGGCAGCCACAGAATGCACACCTCATCCAACTGCCTTTAGTCATAGATACTCATCCAGTTAAGACTCTGCTGTGGCTCAGAGGCTGCCTCCCCAGACCACATCAATTGCATTCCTCTGAACCCAGCATGCTCTGCTGTTCTGCTCTGCACTTGGCAGGGGCTCTGGGGCCTCTTCTCTCCATCTGGCTTCTCTTACCCTGACTTTTCCTAGGAAAACTGTAGTACTGCCACATGATTTCATTTAGCAGCATGAGTCAGCGATTGGGAAAAGCTGTGAGGTCTGAGCCAGCAGACATCTGCGTTTAGGAACGCACCCTAAAGTAATGATGGTTAAACTTACTGACAACAGACCATGCCCTAGAACTGCGTAAAGCATGTTTTGGGTAAACCAAACCTCTCACGGGGCGTGAACCCGACTAATTTTGGAAGATAGTTCAGCTTCTTGTTCTTTATTCTCTTTCTGCTCTGTGACCAGCGAAACACAGTGTGTTAATCTCAACTTTTCCTGGTAGGATTGCTCATGAGAGACACATGCCTCCAGCTCCTGCAATCCACCACAGAGAGCATTACAACTATAGGAGATGTATGGTGTTCAGTCAACCCAAGTGACAATTTCATATGATCCTGAGTTGTAATAGAGTTTGCAAAGTTTTAGGACTGTGGCAGGTTTCTGTTTTGTTCTTGCTTCTTCTGGTGCTACTAGAGTGTGAACTCAGAGCTTTGTGCTGGCTAGGCAGGCACCCCACCTCTGAGCCACACTCCTGGACTCTCTGCTTTAATAGAGACTTCTGTCCCCTCCCCCACTGTCTGTGACATCTGCATAGCTGCGATTGCAAGTGTGTGCCACCATGACAAGGCCAGAAATGTGGCAGATTTTAGAGCTGCTGGTTTGATGACGAGGATGCTGCTGGAAGGCAGGGACAGAAAGAGTTTGTTATCTTCTCATCTCTCTGATGACCACAGCTTCCATTCTTCCTCCTTTTTCTATGGAAGGCATTGCAGTGTAGAGAAAGTAAAGCTAGTAAAGCAATCCAGCTCAGAGCATGTCTTGCTTTTGGACTGAGAACAACCACTTCTCTTTCTAAGCCATCCTGCTGTGAATTGCAGCAGTAAGTGGAAAATATTTCGAATCCCAGTCCTCTGGTTCCCTTTTCCACTAACTGAACACATCCTCGTGGCCTTGTGCCTACTGTGCAGATTTGACACTTCATCACTCCTGACCACAGCCCTGCCAAAAAACTCCCTTTCATCTCCAAGACCTCCATCTTCTGAAAAACAACAAATTGTACTCTAAAGAAATCAGGCAAGCCGGCTGCCCGTAGCTTGCACGTCTAATCTTAGCTACTCAGGAAGCTGAGTTCTGAGGATGGTGGTTCAGAGCCAGCCAGTCCATGCAATTCTTATCTCCCAAATTAACCACCAGAAAACTGGAAGTGGTGCTGAGGTTCAAAGTGGTAGAGTGCTAGTCTTGAGTGAAAAAGTTCAGGGATAGCACCTAGGCCCTGAGTTCAATGTCCCATGAGCAACAACAACAACAAATCAGGTAAAGTAACCAATAAAGCATAAAGACCAAACAAAACACCCAGACACCACCAACTCAAACATCTCCCTATCACTTCTATGCCTTCAGCTCCCAGGTACTCCCTCAGCCAGGTAAGGGCCCAGCCCCTCTGAAGTAATATCAAGTACTTCCAAGCAGATGGATGCAAGTCTGCAGAATCATGCTTCATATGCTAACTATTCATGACGGAAGTGGCATGAGACAGAATTGGAAGCCTAAGCTGCCAAACTACCCTAGACTTAGTCTAGAGCTAAGAGTCTTTGGGCTCTTTCCTAGGGCGCAACATTGTGTAGAGGCCTGTTTACTGTTGATTCTTATGTGGCTCTGGGAATCTTAAGAATTTCAAGAATGCACTTGGTTTATAGAATTAGCAGGTAACATGAAACTGGAAGGACTAAGCTGGCAGTGGAGGCAGTGGTTTGGAGAAGTAAGACCTTCATTCTAAGGCCTGGCCTGTTCACTTGGCCAGTCTTCATGTAGGCTCAAGATGGCTCTGGCACTGGGTTCCAGTGCACACTGTCACGTTCCTGAGACCCAGGGATTTCAGCTGCTATTCAGCTCCAGCCCTTAGCCCATCCTTCTGTCCCCTAACTAACCAGCTCCTCTATTGCACTCAGCATCACTGCAATAGCCTCTAGAATATTCTCCCCAGTCCTAGCCATCCCCCTTTAACCCACCCTCAATCTCAACCTTGGAGAATCCCCACTGTGCAATAGCATGAACTTTCCATGATTAAAGCACAGGTCCATCTCTGGTGGACTGCGTTCTCGGCAAGGACCAGGGACCAATTATAGAAGCCTTCTATATCACTATTAAATATTGCAACTTCAGCATTTGTTTCCAACTTCACGAAGACACTAAATCTCCAGGTAAGCTCGCACTGCTATTTTCCTTCCATACAACTCAGCAAACCATCTATTGATGCATTTTTAGATCCACGGTTTCCAAATGAACTAGGAATCAAAGCCTCCAGGACTTGCCTGGAACCAATGGGTCACAACTGTCATCCTAGCTACTCAGAAGATTGAGGTTGAGGATCATGGTCAAAAGCCAAGCAAGGCAGAAAAAGAGATTGGAGAGACTGGAGATCCTTACCTCCAGGGAACCACCAAAAAGCTAGAAATGTAGTGGTGTGGCTTAAGTGTTAAGACCATCAACTTTGAGTAGGAAGTAAAAAGGCTAAAGGACAGTGCTTAGGCCCTGAGTCCAAGTACAGGCATACAAAAAGAAAAAAAAAACATCACTAGGACTTTTTCAGAAAACCTAGATTCCCCAGGCCTTGTCCTGAGATTCTGAATCAGGCTGTTGTAGTTATGGGAAAATGCCCCATCAGAGCTTCAACTCATTTCCCTGGAGATGCTAAAAGTCAGGCTGGGGCTGGAGGACTGGTTGCTTATGAGGTTCCTCTGTGCTCTCACATTTGGGTTCTGCCCCCATTGCCTTGAACTGGCAGGCTTTCTTTACAATGACCTGCAGTGTCAAATTGGTCACCTCTTACATCGCGTCATGCAGTCTTGGCTCATGACCAGTTCTATGTTTCTTTCCATTCTTGTGATGTTATCAACTCTGGGGAAAAAGTTGAAGAATGTAGCCAAAATTTGCAATTCCCAATATAATCTTTGTACCTGACCACGACATGCTGCTTCAGAACCACCTACGACAAGTCAGCAGATTCCATTTCGAGAAACTCACTTCTTAGCGAGGCACCAGTGGCTCACATCTGTCATCCTAGTTACTTAAGAGACTGAAATTGGGACAGCCTGGATAAGACCTGCCAGACACCTTCTCAAGCATAGCTGACGGTGGTGGTAGCATCCACCACCATGGGAGGCTAACGCTCAAGAGCATCTCAAGTTCCAGGCTAGCTTACATAGAAAATCTATGAGACCTCCGCCTTAATTGAAAGAAACTGGCATGGTGGCACACACTACCATCCTAGCTCTAAAGAGAAGGAAACAAAAAAAATAATCCATGCAAAAATGGGCTAGAGGTGCTTGTCTCGGTGGTCAAGTACCTGCCAGGCAAGCCAGACCCAATGAATCCAAATCCAAGGACCACCAGGAAAACAAAGCAAAACAAAAATGACAACCACAGAAATCAATCTCACTTCTTTTTTGAGCATTAATTTATCACCACCCTCCACTACCCTACAATCTTATCCCATGATCTTCTCACTCTCTAGCTACTAAATTACCAAAACATTGCCTGCTTTTCTTTCAATGACTTCTCCCTGGAAAACCACCAAGGAGGAGAGGAAGAAGCTAAATGGTCACATCCTTTGGTGACACAGCCAGCAGCTGGCCAGAACAACTACAAACTCTGGCAGTGATGATCAAGTTTAGCTTTGCTTGCAGCAGTTCCTCGAATCCACAGCTGAGGGGAATTGCCAAGTCAAAGAGACTTGCCAAATGCAATCTCTGAACTCCTTATGCAGGCTGGGTACTGTGACTCCATTGCTGAGACTTTTCTCCTAGGTCTTCTGGAACCTAGAACCTTCTATACCTCTGGTGTTGTGACTTCCCTGTTCCTCTGATTCTAGGAGCTGTCTGTAGCACAAGCAGATACCTAAAGGGCAATATTCTCCCTACCAACTCTTCTTCAGGAAATGTGAAGTCAGTTAAGGAAGTCCTTCTTTCTGATGACCTCTTTCCATCCTGTGTACATTTTCCTGGCATCTTCCAATCCCTGGAGCACTGACGTGCCTAATGGCCACCTCTTGAAGTCCTTAAAGAATCCTGTTAAATACCCCTTCACTGTGTCAGATCATTCAATGTGTGTCTACTTCAGGGAAACTGAGGCTCATGGTGGAAGGATGGGGAAGGCTAAAATAAGCATCCCAAGGATGCAGGCATCGAAATTCCAAAAGTGTGCCTTCAGAACCCATGACCTGAATGATCCTGTCTTCCCTAGATCAGCTCAGCTCAGCTTTTCTTTGAGCCAGTGTACCGATCTCAGGCTAGGCACATTTCATCACCAATCATGGGAGATGACCATAGAGGGAAAACACTAACTTCTGGACCAAAGATGCACAAGATGTCAGAATGCTGAATCCATGGAGAAGACCAGTAAAGAATTTATCACAGTCCTCTCTCAAATCCCATGTTCTTTTCTTATGAACCTCTTCAGTCCACACTGACAGGGGAATCTTCTTACCACCTGATCATTTCCATTCCTCCATTTTATACATGAAGTCAGAAGACCTGATGGTTTAATTCGGACACAGGGCAACAGGTGAGTCATCACGGCCCCAACACTTGGCCTAAGTTCTCTGCCTTGCTAACTAAATCACTTTACTTCTTCAGCATTTCCCCGCCATTTCTCTTTTTATGTCTTGCCTCTGGATAAATCTTTGTATCAACCTGCATCCCTGAGAGACTGATGCTTCTTGGGTTTGTTGCCTTTTGTGAGAACTGAGAGCGGTAGGGATGATCCAGCACTGATTCCTGAACCAAACTTGACCAAATGACTCCGTGTTACATGATGTAATCTGTCCGGAACTGTCCATAATGTTTGTTTGTTCAAGTTCCTTCTTGCTAGAGGAAATCCTAAGGTCAGGATATGTTTCAAATTTTGTCACTTCTATATTTGTTTAAAAGAGAAAAATGTGACTGAGGGCATGACTCAAGTGTTAGCGTTCTCTTGATTTCTTTTTTATTTTAGAAGAAACGCAAATGCAATAGGGACTCCTTTGTATACTGTGTGGAATGTGAGTAGCTATCAGTTTCTTCAGCGGGTACAACCTAGATGCTTCTGGCCCTTCTAAGATTAATTGTGATTTTAATAAGGAATGAAAGGAACATATCATCCTCATTATCAATTAGCTGCTGGATCCAGTGAGGGCTATCATAATTTCCCAATTTTATGGCTGTATATAACCTGATGTTATAATCATTAGTAATAGAGTCTGACATTTACATAAAAATCCACTTCAAGTTTATTCAGCATTTATAGCTTTCTTTTTTGTTTTCTTTTACAAAAACAATAAAATATGTTTTGTTTAGAAGCTGCAGAAAGCACTAAAAGTAACCAAGCCATTAACGTGCAGCACTCTGCCTCAAATTGAAATGAAATTTATGCTTGTATGTGGGCACAGTTTGGATGTGGAATAATAGAAGTTGCTTAGGGATGTCACCCAGTGAGGTCACTTTCTAAACAACACTGAGCAATCGGTTATTTAATCGCTGTGGATGACAGAAATTGTATGGCAGCAATTAGGGATGGTCACTCACCTATGCCCAGCATTTGTTCTGATTGTCCAGGGAATGATTCCTACTTGAAGACAGACAAGAGCCATAGTGACCTCCTCAGGTCAATACTATGTAGACACAAAGAACATAGGCCTCTCTAGGCAGACACCTTTCAGAACTACAACAAGAATTCCCATATCTCTTTCACCTGACACAAAGGCCAGGGAGATTCCCAATAATAATGCCTCCAATAAGCCAAGAGACCAGCAGAAACCCTTATGTGAGCACTAGTGAGGACCCTGAATCAGAGGTGGTCCACACTGTGGCCGAACATATCGTGCCTGAAATCACAGGCACCGTGGAAGAGCCTGGGCAGGACCACCGCAGACCTGTTAGATAACACCCAGTGCATATCAAATCTTTGCCTTTTTCTTCAACATCACAAAGTTGACATTTTTCCATTTAAAAAAAAAAGGTTGAGCTGGGCACAGTGGCTCACACCTGTAATCCTAGCTACTCAGGAGGCTGCAATCTGAGGATCAAGGTTCAAAGCCAGGCACAAAGGACCAGAGACTCTTATCTCTAGTTAATCTCTGGAAAGTGGGGAAGTGGGGCTTGGCTCAAGAGTAGGGAGGTAGCCTTGAGCTGAAGAGCTCAGGGACAGCCCCCAGGCCCAGGGGTAGGGAGGTAGCCTTGAACTGAAGGGCTCAGGGACAGCTCCCAGGTCGAGTTCAAGCCCCATGACCAACAAAAAAAAGTTGAGATAATTGTGTGTGTACTTAGGAAATGAGTTTCTACAGCAGACTCTACTCTGTCTCTAGTCCTTGAATGCCAGTTTCTCAGACCACAGCACCCTGACTGCCAGCTAGGGATCAGAGCAAATGGATACAGTCTCTGGACTCTACACCACCAAGACAATCAGGGATCCAGAACCATAGCAAATATCCACCCAAACAGCCACCAGAGCGGGTCTGGGAACTCATTCGCACATCCCACAGCAATCACAGAGCCCCAGGCACAACCAGACATTCGGTACTCTGTACCAAGATGATCTCTTAGTTCTCACAGGAAAACAAATCTGCCCATCTCTTCGCCTCATATCCAGCCTTCACCCCCCACCCCCCCAAACACCATTCAGAATGATATCCCCAAATTCCAATTGAGTTATAAGATTCCATAGAGTTATAAAAAATGAGATTAGCCATCACTATATAGTTTTGTGAGTCTCAGAAAGTTCTCTGTGCTGAGCAAAATTAGGAACTAAGTAGACTCTGGTCCAACAAGGGCTAGATGGGATAAGTTACATGTTTCTCAGTCTGATACATGTCAAAGCAGTCCTTGAAAGCACTGTATTGCAACTTTGATCCAGGATTGCTGGTACTTGCTCCATGAACTGTTAGACAAAAAAAAAAAAAAAAAAAAAAAAAAGGAAAATCCCAAAGCCTCCATGAGAATGGTGACCTCCTCAGGTACTAGGGACAGAACTAGGAGAGCCAGTGCACAACTGAGTATAGTAACCCCACCTCTGAGTTCTGCCTGGATTATTTATTTTTTGTTTTTGCTTTTTTACTAAATTGTTAAGATAATAGTGGGGGAAACACATTTTCCCATTCTATGCGTCAGCTTAAGCGGGCATTTGAATTAGATGTTTGGTTCTGAAATAATCTTTGTTCATAGTCACGCAGTCACTTTGATTCCTATCAAAACAGGAAAGCCAAGGGGTTATCTCTTACTGTGCACTTTGAGGTGAGCTAACACATTCCTTGCATAGGATCAGGAATGGCCAGAGGCATTCAAATCAGGGCATTACACTGGCTGTGTTTCCCGGGCATCTCTCTGTAATTGACTGCCTGATTCTTGGCATGTGAATAGGACTGCACAGTAGCCTTTGTCACCATGCCCATTTGCTGGTCATGGAACCACCGTGTAATCGATGACAAAGCCTTTCCTCTCTGCCATTTTCTTTTCTGCCATTTGCAAGGCTGAATAAATGCAAAGATCTCTTTAAACTCATTTTGTAATACTAAGGCTCCTAAGGTACAGAGCTGAAAAGCTGAAGCAGAAATCTGGATTCCCGAGGAGAGTGCACCGATCTCATCCTTCTCCCTGGAAACCAGGTAAGACTTCAGAAGCTCTGTTTCCACTGGGCCACCATGGTTTTCCCTCTGTTCACATACAGTAGTTACCAAACCTACCATGCAAACTGTCACCCACACTGTTGAAAATGGCTTATTAGGAAGTAGCCAAGGAGAAAAGATAAAGGGCAAAAGGACCCCTTTCTGAACAACAGTCAGGCTCCTGGTTATAACAGCTGTCCATCTGCATGGCCTAAAGTTTCGTTTCAGCTTTTCATGGGGGGATTCCTTAAATTCGGCTGTAAAAATAAAAGGGGAAATTGCATAAGCAAAATGCTTATTCTAAATGCTCTTGGAATATTCCTAACTTCCTGGGACTAGAATCCCAGGCCTCTGTTAACATATTGTTTCTCAGGCCCCAAAATATTCAACCTGTGGTTCATGGAAGGATCCTCTGATCTTCTTCACTATTTGTGTGTTCTCTTGTTTTGTGCCGGCCCTGGGGTTTGAACTCAGAGCCTAGGTGCTGTCCCTGAGCGTTCTTGCTCAAGGCTATTTGAGCCATGGCTCCATTTTTGTCTTTCTGGGTAGTTACTTGGAGATTAGGGTCTCATGGGCCATCCTTCTCTTGGCTGGCTTTGAAAGGAGATCCTGAGTCAGCCTTCTGAATAGCTAGGGTTACAGGTTTAAGTCACCTGTGTGGGTCTCTTCCATGTTTTTGGTTTATTGGATTTCTTTCTTTTTCCTTTTTTGAGTGGGTGTACTTTTCATTTTATTGTTTTGTTTTGTTCTTGTTGTTTTGTTTTGTTTTGTTTTGCCAATCACAGGGCTTGAACTCAGAGCCTGGATGCTATCCCTGAGCTTTTGTGTTCAAGGCTCGTGTTCACCCCTTTGAATCATACTTCTATCTCTGAGCTTTTGGTACTTAATTGGGGGTAAGAGTCTCATGGAATTTTTTTGCCCAGACTGGCTTTGAACCATGATTTCTCAGATCTCAGCGCCTTGGATAGCTAGGATTACAGATGTGAGCCACCGGCATCTGGCTTCTTCCTAGTTTGGGGGAGGATGTTTTTTTCTTTGTACATCTACAGTCTAAGAATTCTGTGTATTCTACATCTACCTCCACTAATCTCCCATATACTACAACCACCTTACCTGACTACTGATTAGAGCTAGCTTATGGATCATTCATCATAAGCAACTCACTAGACAAAAGTTTTTGATTTCAGATGATTTAAGAATCACCACAAACCCCATTTGCATTCAATAAAAGAGTTGGGTAAAGAACTTGGATATAAAGAAGGTAAGTAGGTTATGCCTTCTCTGACACCAATATTAAGTTTGCAGGTATCCAGTTCCAACTTTTAACCAGTCATGCTATTTTTCATCAATTCTGTTTTATCCGTTCCTGCTGCCTTGGCTTCTTGGCCTCTGACATGCTTGCATCACTAGAGATGAATCAAATTACAGAAGCACGTGATAATTACTTAGTGCAGGGAAAACAAGTATGCTACATAGCTCGTACCATTGCCTGTTGTGTCCATAGCAGACATGTTTATGTCTGTCAATCACAGCATCATCTCCAATAGTTCCAGGTAATTCTTCGCTCTTTGATTTGGACTTTGTTTTCCTTTTCAGTGAATCTGCCGAGTCACCCCTTATTCTTCTGTTAAGATGACACTAGAAAACTGTCATCACTAACTTTATCACAATTCCATTGTTTTCATCAAAGTCCATTAAATTTACGTATGCTCACATCAAGCAAGTTACAGAACAAATATATTGACTAAATCAAGACTAATCTTAAGTTGCTCCACACTCGATTCCCTTTTCCTTTTAATTCTCCCTTTTTGTTTCTCAGCAACTATGGTTTTCATCGCTATTTCTGTTATTTGCTTATGGGGCACTTTTCATACAAAATCACCCAAGAAGAGGAATTGCACAAGACAATGGAGGGGATTATGGAAGACTGCCAGTGCTATGACTGACTGAAAAACACTGGCTAACCTGATCTGGAAGCCAACACACCACACAAAATCAGAGGTGCTGGACACACATAGCAGGAGTCCACCACAGAGATTAGCAAGCAAATACCCTGTAGTTCTCTAGATCTCCTTCTGCTACTCTCTCATTCCAATGGCTCTCCAGTGCTCTCAGGTTCAAATTCCTTTCTTAATAATGTATGAAGTATGTGTTTAAAAATCAACACAATCAAAAGGCACTTGATTGAAGGAGGGGAACATATTCATCACAAGGAAAAAAAAAGTAAGGCAATGATCACATGCATTGAAAAGCAAAATAGTGGATTTCACCTATAATCCAGCTACTTAGGAGGCAGAAATCAGGAGTATTGTGGTTTGAGGCCAACTCACTCAAAATATTAGTGTGACACCTCCACCCAACAGAGAAATTTATCATGGTGATTCACATTTGCGGATTCAGCTACACAAGAGGCACGGGAAAGAGGATCATTATAGTCTGAGGTTGGTCTTGAGCACAAATGTGAGATCATAGCTGACAACTGACCATAGCAAAAAGGGCTGCGGGATGGCTAACGTGGTACAGTGCTTGTCTAGTGAGTGCAAAGCCCTAAGTTTTAACAAGAAAGAAGAAAGTAAAGAAAAAGGGAAGGAGGGAGGAAGCAAGGAAGGAAAGAAGGAAGGGAGAGTGAAGAAAGGAAGAAAAAGAAAAGCACATATGCAAAACAATACAGTGTTTCTGTTGCTTACTTCTATTGAAGTGTAATTGGCATATGTCGGGTACAGATTTCTTAAAGACATGATTTTTATGAATTGTAGCTGTGGTGTCAACCGTTTAACCACACTATTCTGATCAAACTACAGGATGCTTCCGGGGGGCTCCCCCAGTCCTGTCATGCATGCTGGCCTCCATTAGAGCTTTGATTTACCTTTCCAACGCAGTAACATTGTTAAGAATAATAGACTCATATTTTGATGAAGGTGCAAATCTTCTCACAATGTAATAATTTCCCAAAGAACCTTAGCGACCTGCACACATTTTGATTTATTCATCTCTTAGTTATGGATTTAAATGGAGACCTTTCAATGATGATATTTTATCAACTTTTTCTACAACTTATTATTTATAATTACAAAACATGAGAATTGTATAATTTCCAAGTCTAGAAAAGCATGCTTAGTTACAGTGTCTTGATAGGTCCGGACCTCTATGAAACATCGAAAACTCAACATCAATAGACAGTTTTTAATGGTTTATAAGAAGCCTCAATGCATTAATTGAACTCATCATATGGATTCTTAGGCAGTACAATTCCTGCCTAATACTGAACTGATGCCATAGGGGAAGCAGGGATTAGTAAGAAGTTTGCAAGCCTGGCCCCTTCCCTCTCCATCCATCACTCCCCTCCTCCCACTGATAGCGTGAATAAAGTTCAAGGTCATTGTCAAAGGAGCCCATCCTATGGACCTGCATACGGAGCCTCTCTGTCACTTGGGAAGAAAACACTCCAATGCCTACACAAAATGTTTGGAAATGACTTGCTGTGTAAGAGTTTAGTGGATCCCATTCTCAAGAGTCCATGCATTAAGATTTGCAGATGCCTGAGTTCTAGTGCTCTCTCTCTCTCTCTCTCTCTCTCTCTCTCTCTCTCTCTCTCTCTCTCTCTCTCTCTCTCTCTCTGTCTCTCTCTCTGTCTCTCTGTCTCTCACTCTCTGTCTCTCTCTGTCTCTCTCTCTGTCTCTCTCTGTCTCTCTGTCTCTGTCTCTCTCTCTCTCTCTCTCTCTCTCTCTCTCTCTCTCTCTCTCTCTCTCTCTCTCTCTCTCTTTCACCATGGAGCTAACTCTCTTAGTTCTGAGGAGCCTTTCTGGATTGCAGTGGCTTTGTGTTTGAGGAGCAGGGATAAAGCCTCGGAGCAGCCTCCTGTTACCTTACCATGGGTAGAGGGCAAGCCTTGGGCTGTGTTTATTGAGATCATAGCTTCCCTCTTTCCTTTTCTAGAGGCTACTTTCTTTTCCACTTCAAAGAAATCAGAACTCTTAATCCAATGAGATCACTTCCCATATATCACATCCTTCCACTTTCGACCCACAGTTCATAATAAGTAAAAGGCAGAAACTGCGCCTGGCTTCCTTCCCTTGTCTGGAAATCACCGCAGGGCTTGGTACCTTCTCAGCACTTTCAGCATCTTCCTCCATCCAGCCATGACCATGACACAGCCTTGCCTCTCTGCTACCTGCCAAAGGCAGACAGTGCCACCAGAGAAGCAGAGAGATTGAGGCCTACTTCCCCCCAAGCCTCCAGCTCTCAAATAGAAGGCCTGGCCCCCACCCTCCACCGTGAAGCTCCCCACAGCACTTCAGTGCCTCTTGCTTACAGTGGCTCAGCCAGCAAAAGTCCCTGCCTCCTTTCCTCCCCTTTACCTTTAGAACGACCACAGAGGTACTTACTATATGGTGTGTACCTCGAAGATAGAGGAAGGGAGCCTGTATAGCACAGCCAGTTAGAGAAAGCCAGAGCTCAGAGCCTGACCTCAGGTGCTATTCCTGGACTCTTCTGACACCCACTTTGGGAGTAGACCTTATAGCAGCCGTTGTGTCAATGCCCCTCATGTTGTTTGTTTGTTTGCTTGTTTGGGGGGTGCTGCCAGATCACATTGAATGAGAGGGATCACTCAGGCAAAGCAGGAGTGAGAGCGTTGATTCCTTCAAGTTGACATTTTTGGATCATGGTCTGCCAGAAGACTGTTGGGACCTAAGGTGATTGGCTCTGAAAGCCATGGGGTCAAGCATCTGGGAAGCAAGGTCTTAGGAGAGTCTGGGTTAGCAGGTGACATCTCTACACCCTTATGCCAGTGCTGAGAACCCCCAGGGTTTGAGAAAACTGACTCCCAGGATGCATTTTGTCCCTGGCGCCTGAACCAGAGCATTGGACCTGGCAGCAGCTCTTCTTCCCCTCATGAAGTGTCTGATGAAATTGCTGTGGGAGTGAGCCAGACCCAAGCTCCCAGACAAGTGTTTGTCTGAGAACCAAGGTGCAGAAGACAGGATTTATGGCCAACTGAATCAAATAAACATCTGATCCAGAGTTTCCTCGCCCCCTAGAGAAGGCATTCATCCAGGGTGAGGAACTCCTAAGTCACAGCATTTCCTTCCAGAGCTCAGTGGCCTTGTCCCAGTATTTTTAGCCAGGAACTCCAAGAGCTTTGGCTGGGAAAATAAGAGCAAGGATTCCTTTTGAGCTTCCCTCCTTCTACCCTTCCTCATGCTCCTCTCCTTCACCTACAGAAAAATTGCTGGTCAAGTTACTAGGGGACAATGCTGTCCCTGATAGAATTCTCAAGGTGCACTATCTACCTGTGCCAGCGCCCCCCGCAGATTGAAGACCAACCTGGATGAGATAGATCTGCGCTGACCCCAAGGAGAAATGGGTCAAGGTTGCTGTGGACGGAAGTTTTCAAAATCCTGAAGCCTTGGAATATGCCTCACCTCAGCTGAAAGACATTCACAGTGTGAGGGGAGCCTGGTTTATTTTTCTCCAACCTTTCCTAGGTGTAGTGTGACAGGATTTTGTCACAAGGACCCTCGAAGAGTTGTTTTGCTTAATGATCCAAAGCACAATATTTCTCAAATAGTATTTAATTATGTTTGAGTTCATGGTGTTTTGATGTCTCTCTGCCAGGGTAAAGGTAAAAATACAAAAGTCGCAGTGGTATGTATTTTTATGTGACCTTAATTAAATTTCTGCTCTCTGAGCTCCATCTGTGGGTCTTCAGGAGACACAGTCTCTTCTGCCTTCAGAGGGCTCAGCATCCTTTAAGCCAAGGGTGTGCTTTGTACTCTCGTGCTTCAGTTCATGTTATCACAGTGCCTGGGGAATTCCCAAATAATAATATGTGTGACAGTCACATCCTTGCTCTTTGCACGTGGAAACATCCAGTGGGGAGAGAACATCCAGCAGTGGGGTGACAGCTGGAAGTGTGTTGGGACACTCGGTCTTTTGGGCTAGAATGAAACCAAATGTGGGAAGCTGGCAAGATACCAGGCTACTCCATCTGGCACCAGCCCTGTCTCATTAGTGTCCCTAAGCCTGTTGCTTTTATCATCACACGTATCTTTGTCCAAAGCCTCTCTCCTAAGTACATGCAACTCTCTACAAACTTTTCCCTCTGGCCCCACATTTTCTCCATCTACTCAAATTCTCAACTCCAGAGTAAATTACAGGAACAAAACCAGATGTAATAGGAAACCAAATGTCTATGCTCCACATCCACTTCACAGTTTTCAAGATGGTGAGTCTTCAACATGTCCATTCTGGGAGGAAGGACAGTGTGTGAGAGGGATGGAAAATGTGCAGGGCTCGAGATGACCTTTCTCCAGAAGGAAGAGGAGAGCAGTGGGTCAGAGCAGAAAGCTATCCACCCTGAAAACACAGAAGATGGAGGGGATTTGGAAGTGACGTGTTAGAGCCAAGATGTGAAACTCTTACATTTCAATCTGGGATGTGAGAAGGCAAATCAGAACTCAGAAACAGACTTCTAAACTTGCAGAGGGCAACGGCCTGTTTAGAGGCAGAATCAGGAAGGACCGCTTGATACCTGAGTGCAGAATGAAAGAGGAAGGGAGGACTTGAGAGCAGCCACCACCGTGGTTCCTGGAAGACCACAAGGACCACGTCAGCTGGTTGTGGGGAGGAGGTGAGGAAGAACGGCGATGCCCGAGCGATGACATGTATGATGCTGTAATACAGAAAGCAGCCAACCCTGGCCACAGACACCTCTATCTCTGACCCTTCCACGGACCAACTACCTAGAAGCTCTGGCAGTTCTGACACTCAGAACTTGTTTATTTCTGTTAGAGTCTGAAGGTGCCTTTTCAAATTTCATATAGAAATCTAATCCCATACGTGGTGCTATACAGACATCCCCGGAGCTTATGGAGATCCAGATCCTGTGAAGAGATGTTATCTAACTCGTGTGAGTCTGATAGCTGGAAAGGCCAGCCACCATGACAACGCTACCTCTGTTTTGTCCCTCCATGGCAGACAATCAGCAAGGAAAACAACCATGTGCAGGGAGGGCCCGCACATAGAGTGGCCTTGTTTTGCAACATCCCACTTCCATTGGTAATTCACTCCTCTGTGACCCAAGCTACCCCAAGAGAACAGTATTAATCATTCATGAGGTTGCAACCCCAGAACCTGAGTCAGCTCCTTCTTCACGCTACTTCTCAAAGCTTGCATCCTCTTGAAGCAGCCATGGTGGTGATAAGAAGAGTGGGCCTATGGGAGGTGATAAGTCAGGTTAAAGTGAAGGCTCTGGTGAAAGAGACCTGAGTGAGTTCCTGAAACCAATCAACTCCCTCCAGTCAGCTCTGGCCTTAGTCTTTGACTTCCCTGAGTCCAGAACTAGATGTAAAACAATCTTGTGGTTTCTAAATTAGGAGGCAGAGTATATGGAAAGTCCCCATCTAGTCCTTAATCTCTTTCTTCCACAGCCTCAAGGCCAAACTGGACATATGCCTGTGAGTCAAAGGTGCCTAGAATCCTGGCCCATGAGGTTAGAGTTCTTAAGCTGCTAACATTCCTTGGACCAGTTTACTTTTACTCACAATGACCTTTGTGCAAAATACGTTAGGCACAAGAGGAGGTAGGTAACATGTTGTGTGTTTTTTTTTAAAGTAATTGCCATTATGTGTGCTCTCACTTGAAGATGTATGCTGGGAAATCCATGTCCGTGTGGGGCCAGCTCGTGTCTGTGGACTCAGTCTCTTTCAAACTGGGGACCTAGAACTGGAGAAGTGACTGGAGCTGACACACTTCCTTTTGGAATCACTTCCACTTCACCCTAGGCAGAGGAGATTGGTCACTCTAGTCTGTGACTCACTTAACGCCTTCCCTGAGTCTCCAGTTTCTTGCTTTCTTCCCCTGGCTGCCTCCTAGGTACCATCTCCTGTCAGGAGCTGGCTGGGCCTGTACACGTGCCAGAGGCTCAAACACAGGAAGGAAGAGTCTTCTGGTAGCAGCCTCCGGACAATGCCGAGGAGGAGGTGTTGAAATGCCTTTGCTAGCCTCCTTCCACTGATGCTTCTTGGAGTCCTTCCTTAGATTTCTAAGGTTCTTCCAGGGCAATTGGCCCCCATTGCTCACCTTGATAATGTCACTTGTGTGAGCTTCTCCTCCATCCCCTTCTCAACCATGTCATCACTTCAGTCCTCATCCCAGATATTTACCTAGACACGAGCCTCAGTGAAAATTCTACTGAGCCATTGTTTTATAGAGTTAATGTTATTCCTCTTCTTTAGGCTAATGCATGGATCTCAACCAGAGAGTTCACTGGGGCCTGGGTCCAGCCAGACACTTGGCTCATTTGTTGGACCTGAGATCAAGATCAGGGACCTGCTCCTTGGAGCCAGGCCTGAGTCCAAGTAGGTTACCCACAAGTCACAACTAACAGGGATAGGACTAAGAGAGAGTCACTTAGCTAGATAAACAGTGCTGTGAAAACCAACAAATGAGTCAATATTTCAGAAACAATAGGAGTCAAGACATTCATAAAAATAGGAGCCAAAGGAAGGATCCTTAGGGGAAAAAAAAACATGGAAAATTTGAAGGCTAGAAGAATATTTTGTGTTGTTGCCCTGGAATTGGAAATTCTACAATACTAGTGTGGACTCATGGCTTTAGAGAAGTTTCAAAAAGAAAAGAAAAGGAGAAGGAAGGGACATGAAGGAAGAGAGAAAGAAGGAAGGAAGGAAGGAAGGGACCGAGGGAAGGAGGGAGGGAAAACAGGTATATACATGCATACATATGTACATACATGCATGCATACATAGACTAAAAACTGAGTGAGACATTAGAATGAACCAATAGTATAAATATGCCCACATATATGCCAGGTACGGTGGCTCACGCCTATAATCCTCACTACTCAGGAGGCTGAGATCTGAGGATGGCAGTTCAAAGCCAGCCTGGGCACGAAAGACTGTGAGATTCTTATTTATCTCCAATTAATCACTAAAAATATGGAAGTGGTGATAAGGCTCAAAGGGTAGGATGGTAGCCTTGAGCTGAAGAGCTCAGGAACAGTGCCCAGGCCCAGGATCCAAGCCCCACAACCGACAAAAGAAAAAAAAACCTACATATATGTGAACCACCATTAATTAGCAACTCTATTTATAGTCTTTCAAACTGGAAACATCACAAATACCTAAGAGGATAAGTAAACTATAGCACACCCATAAAATGAAATTTTACTTGGCAATAAAAAGAAAAACATGGTTGTACTTTTTAAAAAAACATTACACTGAGTGTACATGCTATACAATTTCACTTCCATCAATTTCAAACAAAAATGGCACTCCATGGCGACAGAATCCACAAGTGTACCCACTTCAGCAAGCGTAAGATTGGACAACTTCCATCTCAATCGATGGCAGCTTCCAAAAGTCCTGAGAGCTGAGTTGGAGCACATTTCCCCTATCAAAACTCACAAGCCATCCCAGGAAATTCCAACAAAGATAGAAAGGGAAAGGAATTTATAACCAGATGCCTCTGCAAGAGGCATCTGGGATTTGTCACCACACTCAGAGGCCCAGAAAAAGAAGCCTCCTCCTATCCGATGCTCTCTCTCATTCTTCAACAACCAGGATGGAGTTCCCATCCGAGGACTTCAAGAGCAATCACACTCAGTAGCACCGCCTGTCGTGAGGCACTTGGTTTGGATGACAGGAGACGTTCCATGCAGTAGCTTCAGCATTGCTCTCCCAGCGTTGCGTTTTTCCCATCTTTCTCCTTCCAGGTTTCTCAACCTGAGCTCTTTGATCTTGGAGAATTCCTTCTGATAGGGTCTTTTCTGGTTGGGATTTCTGGTACGGTGTAGCTGTCCAAAATGTCTCCAGATGTTGCCAAATATCTCTTGAGGGTAAAGTCACCCCGTAGTTGAGAGCCACTAACTAGATGATCAGAGCGTGAAGCGACCTCGTCACTGTCACTCGTCATGACATCAGCAGCGGCCTCGTCACCGTCACTCGTCATGACATCAGCAGCATCCTTGTCGGTCATCATCACTGATGCTCGGGGATGATTGAATAGCTTATCTATCAACTGCACGACAGATGCCTCGTGTTGTTTCATCAGAAGCTGGTCTTACGAATCAACTCAGAGTCCTCACAGAGTCCTAAAAGTCTGGCGCCCCTATGCCCACTGGATGATGAGAAAACCGAAGGCCAGAGAGCCCAGGCAACTTTTCCACACAAGGCAGAACACAACTGTGTACACACTGGTGTCACATAGAGCTTTTTGTTCTCGGTACTTTTCTGTCATAGATGTATCATCTGTCCCATTATCCGCACACTCTCCAGCTCCTGGTCAAGGTCAGACATAAACTTGCAATTACAGTAAATCTCCCTAACGAAGGGGAATCAAGTTGCTCCACATAATGAAGCAATTCAACCTAAATGGAACTTTTGTCTTCTATTGTAATCATTTTTGCTTTTGGCAACACACAAAATGAAAATGAAAGAAAGGTGGAAAGTTAACTGGAAAGAGATACAAAAACCTTCTTGAGATGATGCCAGTTTTAACCAGGATGGTGGCCACAAGTTACCAAAATAAAATAAAAAACATTAAAACTTAATAGAATTGGGGCTAGGAATGTGGCTTAGTGGTGGAAAGCATGCATGAAGCCCTGGGTTCTGTTACTCAGTACCACATAAAAAGAAAAAGCCACAAGTGGTGCTGTGGCTCAAGTGGTAGAGTGATAGCCTTGAGCAAAAGAAGCTCAGGGACAGTGCACAGGCCCTGACTTCAAGCCCCAAGACTGGTAAAAAAAAAAACTTAATAGGGTTATACCTATAAGATTGTCCAGTTTTACATCATGCAGGTATAATATATAAATGCATTTAAATAGATCGGGAAGCAGAGACAGGAGATTGAGCATTGGAAGCCAGCCTGGGCAAAATTAATAAGACCTTATCTCAAAACCAAAATAAAACAAAAGGCTGAAGGCATGATTCACATGCTAAAACATTTGCCTAATACGTGCAAAGTCCTGGATTTAATTTTTAGAACTACGACAATGAAAGAAATTTATGTCACTGAAATATGCACACTCTTGAGTCAGTGAAGCTACTTGCATAACGATGAAGCATACAGCAATACAGATAAATGTTTTCTAAAGCATCATAGCATCATTCAGAATTCCAACAAAATATACTAATGCCAATCCAGGCACTGGTGGCTCACACCTATAATCCTAGCTGCTCAGGAGGCGGAGATCTGAGGGTGGAGGCTCAAGCCAATGTGGAAAGGAAGCCTAAGTGATAAAAAAAAAAAAAGACTCTGGACTCCTCACAGGATCTCGGTGGCCTTGTCCCAGTGCATTTAGCTAGGAGCTCTAAGAGCTTCAGCTGGGAAAAGGCAAAGCAAGGCTTCCTTCTGAGGTGCCTTCCCCATCCTCATCTCCTGGATCCAGAAAGAGCTCATCAGAGGTAGACGCCAATTCTGCCTCTAGCAGAAGTCTCCACATTGGAAATCTCAATAACTCAGACTTTAAAAACTCAGCGGAAAGCATCCATAGCAGACTAGATTGAGCAGAAGAAAGAATATCAGAGATTGAGGACAAGGCTGAGACTTGTGACATTCAGACAGCAATTTAAAAAAAAAAAGTGACACACTACATGACCACATCTTTCAAAAACTCTGAGAGCTGGTCAAGGGATGAAATTTAATAATCCCTGGTGTAGATATAAATTGAAGACATAGCAGACGCTATTGTAGCAAAAATTTCCCCAAATCTAGGGAAATATATGAATTCCCAAGTATGCACAGGAGACTTGACCAGAGTTAGCAAAACTACTGTAAGAGGTATGTCTATATTAAAAGAAAAAATTATACCCTGATCACCTGAAGTATGGATTTAGCCAAGTGTCCTGATTCTCATCAACTTTTCAAGGACTGTCCTCAAAGCTACCTGGCCAGCTAGCCATGGAGTAATGCTACCCAGATTCTGCCATTGTTAGAGCCTCTTCCTTCCACTGGGATCAGCAAACCCCATTCCATCCAGACTAGCAGCATCAGCATTACCTGAAAATGTAGCATGTTAGAAATGCAAATTACTAGTGCTATGCTAAGCAATTCCAAGCATTGTCCTACGAGTTTTCCCAACCTTGCAGCAGTTTCGTCTTAGAGGCTCTGAGAGAGACGCATCATGTAACCAGACAATGATGAAAGTAGGACTGGAACCCATGTCTGATTCACTCCAGATCTCAGGCTCCTGAACACCCTCTCCTACGTAATATCCTGAAGTACAGAGAACAGACACAAGATCTCATAGCTGGGAGCATTCAGAGAGCCTTCTTCTGGCTCCATTTCCAGGAAAGTGGGAGGTGGAAGTGATTCCAGTGGTGTTAAATATGAGGAGAATAACATGGAGGGTTCAATACAGCCAAATACATGCTGGCGCAGGTCTCTGAGGGGTTGGGGGGCTACTAGGTGGACCAATGGAAGCCCAGATTTCAAAAGAAGTCTGTAGTTAATGAAGTTCGAATTCCAGGGCTCCCCAGGATTCTGGGAGGGGGTTCTACAGCACCCTGCCTCAGCTGTTTGGCTGACCCTGCTTGCAATCCCAGGGAAGCTCTGGGGTCACCGCCTTAAGCCAAACTTTAACATGTGCTCTGATGAGGTTGTGAGATTTGATGATGAGGTCATGGGAATGTAAGAGGCAACTCCAAAGCTGCTTTTCCTGGGCCCAGAAATCAACTAAAAGCAAGAACAAGGCTGGGCTCCCCACCCTACACTTTGCATCTGTGCCCTTTGATCTGGGCCTTTCTCTCCTGTAGCCATGTGGCAAGCACCCTGGGCTCTAGAGACAGGACAAGATTTACCACAGATCAGCATCTTATAGCAAAAGGCAAGCTGTTCCCTCAGACAGGCAATGCCATCTCCTCCTCCTCCTCCTCCTCCTCCTCCTCCTCCTCCTCCTCCTCCTCCTCCTCCTCCTCCCATGGCCAAAGGTAAAACTGCCCCCAAAAGAGAACAGCCAAAAGCTCAAGACAGGCAATAGTGACGGACTCCATCTGGTTTCCCTTCAGTAAGGATGTCAAGTTCTCTCCAAGGCCCCTCCAGAGACAAAGATTAAGACACTGGCTGGCCAGGCCATGTCTGCATCTAGGAATGTTTGTTTAATCATGATCCATCCTTCTAGTCCCATTCTTAGAGAATGGGGGATGACTGAACCTTTGGAAGACAGCTAGGGATTTACTTACGTGCTTTCCTCCAGCAGCTGCCATGCCCTTCTCCTTTCCCTGTCCTCCACCAGCATGTCTCTTTACTTGGTATAGAGACAAGTGGCCAGACTTGACACAGGAACCCCTGGATTTGAGCCTGCAGGGGAGTGGTGTCAAACTCTCCATTTTCAGGGGAAGCTGTTCTTAATTGATCCGAGTTAGCAATGTGGAACACTTGAACTCACGTGAATCTGGATCCCCTAGAGGGACTGGGAGAACACTGTGTGCTGTGACAGTGACACTCCTACACCTGGCCCCATGGCCATTGCAGTGCCAATTGAGTCCACCGTGATCTTAAGACAAACATACCAGTCCCTGGCACCACTTCTGCACCCCAACCCCAGGTTAGTCACAGCCCCAGGGAGAAGAGAAATAGAGGGAATGTAAACCAGTGGATTTGAGGAAGGGTTTAATAAAGAAATGACTTGTGAAGTTGTCAGCTAGACAGGGGTGGCGATAGGACCAGGGGGAGAAGGGGGAGGGCAGTCACAGTGTGGCTTTAACCCAGTTCCCTCTTCCTTAGTCCCAAGTCCCAGAGCCTCCTCCTAGCTGGAGGCCATGTCCTTGATGGAAGCAGCATCTGTGTCTGTAGGGACGTGTCTGTGCTTTTTCTTTCCTCATGTGGCTCTTGAGAGGTTTTTCTGTCAAAGTCAGATCACACTCACCACCCAAGTGAGCTGAGGAGAACCATCTCTAGTTAGTGTTTTCTGCAAGAGCTTGTGAAAGATTGGAATACTCTATTGCCTTTCCCCGGACTCCCGGGACCCACCCTTCCAGTCCTCCAAGCCCCAAGAAGGCTTCCAAACGCTGATTCCATGTATCTAGTAGTTTTAGAATTATGTTTCCATTTAATCCTTGCAATCTGAAAAGTTACATATTTGTTAAATGCATCTACACCCTCTAAATTAAATTTACTGATGTATGATTCTTCTTCTTGTGGGTGTCTGAAGCTCTGCCATGGTTTTTTGTGTTTTTTTTTCATCCCTTTTTATTCTTGCTTTTGCTTGCTTGTGGCTTTCTTTTTCCTCCACCCCCCCCACACACACACATCACAGTCATTTTCAAGAGAGTATTCATTTCATCACGGGCTTGCTAATAGACCTACTTTGGGCTTCATCGATCTTCCTGGTAAATATTGTTGTTTTGTTTCTTTGAGTATAGTTTTCTCTTTTATTTCCTTAACTCTATTCTCCTCTGGGCTTGCCTGCATTGCTAGGGATGATAAAACCTATTGAGAGCAAAAGCTTCTAGAAGGGGATTCCAGAAAAGAAAAAACAGCAAAGTTTTGGAACAAGGTAGGAACGGAAGATAGACACACTCCAACTAAGAGCCTGAGTTGCCCCCTGCTCCTTCCATGCCTCCCCACCACACTACCCCCAGCCTCCACGCTCCCAGGTCCACACCCCTCACAGCTAGAGCAGGGAACAGAGGCCAAGCGTCTCCCATTACACTAGTGACTAGAGCAACCAGTGTTCTCAAAAAGAAGGGCCTGGCCTACTCAGAGGTTGTCTAACTAGGAACCTGGGTGTCTGGGAGGTAGAAGCACATGCATGTTCTGTGAAGTGTGGTACAGGAGACACTATCATCCAAGCACCCTCTGGCACCGGACTTCCACATTGAACTTGACTGTGAAAAAGACCTCAGTGGCTAAGCAGAAGTCTATATCCACCATCACTAAAGGGTTAACATTGATCAAGATGAATTATGCTCTCAATTATCTCTCAGTGATTATACAAAGGGGCTTCAATTCAACATGTCATGTGATGACTGTGCTCAGACTGAAACCGCTTTGTATACCTTCTGAATGATCATTTGAAATAAATAAATCATCTGTCATGGTTTGGTGTAAGCATCCTGCTTTCTTGCTTCCCATGAGGCTTTGGGAGAGTCACTTGGGAGAGTCTCTGCCCCTCCATTTTCCATATCTGTCCAGGCTGTCATTCCCTTCCTTTGAAACCTTCCACTTCAGTCCAAAGGCCTCTAGTCTACTGCTGACATTTCCTAACTGGTCCCCATCTTCCTATACCTCACCCCCCCATGCTGTCTCTAGCATGGAGTGAGTAATACAGCCCCTCTGAGTACCTGAAGTATCAATGGCCCTGTCCTAGCTGGCAGTGGACTTGATGAAGAGGGAACTTGGGCAGAACTAACCTTGATCATCTTGAAGATTCTTGTAGAGGTGATGAGAACGGGAAAGAGAAAGGAGGGCCTGGATGGAATAGCTCCATAAGATTTTGAGTCTTGAGTTCCAAAATTCAAGAGTTGGAGACATTGAGGAAAGAAGCATGAGTCTGTGGAAGAATTGGCATAGAGGGCAGGAGTGCGGTTAGACTAAGCTCCAAAGTAGGAAGAAGGGATGAAAGTTTAGGAACCATCCGTACAGGTGACTAGGGAAGGGATAGGGGCTAGAAAGAGTAGCCTGTGTTTGTGGGTGGGACAGAGGTGGGAGTGAACAGCCTCCTGCACCTGTCTAGGCAAGAGAAAACTGAGGCCAAAACAGCTATGGGGAGGAGGGAGAAGGCAGATTGAGAAGACTGGGTTTAAATGTGACATGTTGAGTACTGGAAGAGGGAGAAGAGGAAGAGGAAGAGGAAGGGGAAGGGGAAGGAGAAGAGGAGAAGGAGAAGGAGGAGGAGGAAGAAGAAGAGGAGGGAGAAGGAGGAGGAGGGAGGAGGAGGAGGGAGGAGGAGGAAGAGGAGGAGGAGGAGGAGGAGGAGGAGGAGGAGGAGGAGAAGAAGAAGAAGAAGAAGAAGAAGAAGAAGAAGAAGAAGAAGAAGAAGAAGAAGAAGAAGAAGAAGAAGAAACAACTCAGAGGGGCCAGAAGTGTGGCCAAGTGGTACACTGCTTGTCTAGCATGTATAAAGCACTGGGTTTGACTCCTTGGTACCACAGACACAGAAAAAGCCAGAAGTGGTGCTTTGGCTCAAGTGGTAGAGTGCTAGCCTTGAGAAAGGCCAAGGACAGTGCTCAGGCACTGAATTCAAGTCCCAGGACTGGCAAAAAAAAAGAAGAAACCCAGAGACATAGGCAAAAGCCCTTCTTCCTAAAGCCACCATGCTAAAGAGCTTCTTCCTGAAGCCACCAAGCTAGCTTGTAAATGAGTGCCAATCCTGAGACCCAGAATCCCCTCCCCTAGTCACACATTACCCTAACTAGGGTCACTTCCTCCTTTCTGTCCATCCAGACTCCCTCCAGATAGAGTATTTGAGAATTCCACCCTCTGAATCCTCTGGACAGGGCAGAGAGGGAGATAATCCTGTATTCTGATGTAGGCCCAGCTTACTACCTCATTGTGCCTCCATGGAAAAGGTAGCCTGCACAACCCTCCTGCCATCTAGGGGAGGGGAGAGGGAGTGAAACGCAGAGCCCCAGTGGCTGACACCACTCCCTGGACCTCTAGCCTGGAGATCTCAACTCTGTGTTATCACCTGGGAGGTGTAGTATGTTTGTAGTATGTGTGTAGTATGTAGTATGGAAATTTCCCATCTTAGAATATCTCCAACTTACAATAGCTATGTGTCCATTCTTCTCTTTGCGTGTGTATGTGTGTGTGTGTGTGTGAGTGTGTGTGTATGTGTGAGTGAGTGTGTGTGTGTGTGTGTGTGTGTTTCTTTCCCACTTTCTAACTTGGCTATTAGCTAGTCCTTAGACCAACCCCATGATCTTAAACACTCACACATCCTACTGGTACCTCACAGGAAAGGGTCTTAGAATGCTGCTGTTAGGTTCACCTGGAAGAAATGACTTCTTCCCTTGGCTCTCTCCCTGAACACCCTGGAAATCCCCATCCAGCACCTGTAACCCTGGCAACTGGCATGCCTGGGGACAGTGAGAGGTCCCCCGGTCCTCTGAGATCACATCCTCTTCTGCTGTGGCCACACCCTTCCCCTATAGAATCTCTCACTTTCCTCCATCAGCTCCCTTGCTCCACCTGACTCCATCTTGGGGGGGGGGGTCTGCTCTCTCTTTTGCACAATAAACTGTGTGGAGTTTCCTTTTGCCAGACCTTACAGCTGTGTGGTATGTGCAAGCTACCTTGTGTAGGTTCCTAGCTACCCTGTGTGTATCCCATTTAATAGACAAGAGAGGCCAGGCAATGAGGAACAGATTGGGTCCCTTACAAGACTGCCCTGCCCAAGACCAAGAGAGTCAGATGACAACTAGAGAAGGTAGTCAGGCTCTGGGCAGGACAGCCTTGCTCTGTCTGCTGCGCAGTGATGCCTGGTGATTTTGTTATCGCATGGCTTTCTGAGGGCATGTGGTACTAGGATGTGATGGCAGGCACTGCTGGAGTTCCAGGAAATGCTGCAGAAGAGCGGATGCCCCTTTCCCAAGCTCCAGAGCGTATGGGGTCCTCCTAGTGTCTAAACATGGCTCTGCACCCCACATTCTGGCAGTCTTGCTCTCTGGGCTCAGAAACCTTATTCTGGTGGAATGGCGCCATCTACTGTCTATTATTCTCATTCCTGCCAGGAGGGAAAGAGGGCGGGAGGGCAGAGGGAGCCTTCAGTCACAACCCAGCCTCGTAGGAGCAGGCAGAGCTGGTACAACTGTAACACTGGATTTTATTTAGGGGGATCTTTTTTTTCCCCAGAAATGAGAAGCAGCAGTGGGTGGTGAACACAAACACTAGAAGACAGGCATAAAATGAAGTTTGCATCCATTTCTGGCCCCTCACAGAATGATCCACACATTTACACACACATACACCACAAAGTCTCTCCTATTGTCAGTCCAGGTTTTCCAGCCATAACCAGCATGAATGCTGAATGCTTCCGCAGAGGTTCTGTCTCAGCAGCCACTCAGTTTGAGGGTTAGGAGACTGGGATTCAGATACAAAGCAACTGACTGCTTATGACACTGAACCCAAGCCCTAACCCAGACTTTCTACCCATGAAGTAAGAGACTTTAGACCATAATATCTAACCGGTGTGACAAGCCATCCCCACACGTAGGTCCTACTTGACTGTTGTACCCAGTGGCCACCAGGGCTCAGGCCTGGGGACAGATAAGGAACTTCACAAGGAAAGAGACCCTACCTTCCCCAGTCCTAGGCTTATTGGGGGCCCCAAATCTCCTCTGCTGTTTTGTACCATCCCCCTGTCCAGCTCTTACTCTCATCAGCTTGGTATTCCAATCCTAGCACTTTTCTTCAAGTTTATTCTTCACAAAAGCCCTTCCATGTCCACTCTTAGGTCAATATTCACCCAATGGCCTGGAGAAGGCCTTACCAACCCTATTTTTCCAATAGAGAAGTTCATTTGGGACAGATGAAGTGACTTCCCCCAGGTTAGCTAACTAATTGGCATTCCCCCACCCCAATCCTGTGTATAGACTCGGCCTGCCATCTGTCACACTGAGGAGATAAGAACCACCACTCCTCTGGATCGCACTCCAGCCTCTAAGCACTCTTACAAGGTCTGGTCTAGGCAGAGTCGATTGCCTCCATTCTCCATGTCCAGCTCCTCTGTAAATCCCCTCTGCCCTCAGCCTATTCAAGTCCTCTATTCCCCCTCTTTAGGTAGGAGGAGAGGGAGACAGAATCAGCAGAGTTCAAGGTAAGCCCGGCCCTGACCCCAGAGTCTCAGGCTCCATGTGTTTCCTCTCTAGGGGGACAAGAAATGGGACCTGCATCACGTTTGCTGCTCATACCTTGTGGCCATGTTGCAGTTGGTAGGAAGCACATGAAGACTACAGTGATAAGGTTCATCTCAGGTTGTCTGTGGCCTGGTTAGAGCAGAATCGATGTGTCTATCCATCCCTATCTTCAGGGTCCAGTATTTTTGTCTACAGGTTTGGTGGGGGTTTCCAGGCTCTGGGGCAAAAAGGCGAGAGTCTCAGGGAAGAAGGGACCGTTAGCTATCCATCTCCAATGACCATGTAGAAAATTCCTCTCCCCTGAGTGCTCTTAATATGCTGGGATCTACTGTTTCTGGGGAAATTCCCCAAGTGTAGAAGCAGGAAAAAAAAGTACGTGGGAGCTGTGCTGAGTGGGAAGAGGAGAGAGCTAGAAGGAAGTAATCTGAGTGTGGCATGTTTCTCCTTCATGTCAGAGAATATGGCAGAGAAGCATTATGGACTCATGCTGAGACAGACACACCTGGACTTGGACCTGTTTGGTTAACCATGGAGTGCATAAGCTTGCCTAAGTTGCCTATCCATGAGAAACCAGAAATAAACATCCATTGTCCACCTGTAACGATAAGTCCTTTAGACTTCAGAAGTGGAGAGGGGATAATGTATCCACCCAAGGAGCCCCCCTTCACCCTCCTCTCGGTGATCCCTCTCAGGACAGATGACCAAGGATGGATTCTGTCCAGGAAATTCTTCCAGGACAAACATCCGGACACACAGAAGAAAGCCTTTTCTTAGAGGTTTGAACTGAGAAGTGTCTATTGACAGATTTCTTTCCTCATCTTATATGAACTCAGCCTCGATTTACTGAGGGGAGACCAGAAACCAGATTCGATTCAGCCAGTATGGGTTCATCTCAAGACCTTCCCCAACAGTGGGGTCCAGGGAAGGGTGATGTCCTCACTCTGTTACTTCTCTCTGTGGGAATCTGGCTGTACTTGCTGGCTTTTCAGTTATGAGCCTCTTGGTCCTCACAGACCAGGGCCCAGAAACCCTTGGAGAGGAGAAAAGGCGTGTGTATCATAGACTTGTGTTAGTACTGTCTTTCTGTGTCCAACTCTGGGTTGGAATTTCTCCTCCTCATCTTCAGGAAGGAACCGGGCTGAGGAGAAAAAGCTTGGTCCCTGAAGTCAGGCACAACTGGCCGGATCTGAGCCCCATCCTTGACCTTGTACAGGTAGCATGGGCTTTGCAAGCCATGGACTGGATCTAGAGCATGAGTCCTTGCTGCTTTCATGACGAACACCCAAGCCTGTAGCCTGTCTTAGGCCTGTTTGAAGCAGTGGAGTGAGGAGTACCGGAGAAGGAAAGCAGTGGGGCACATCTCTGTGCCTGGAGAAGCCGAGGAGGACGAGACAACCACGGGCTGTGCTCTCATGAGGCTCACAGCTTACAAGGGAGGGAGGTCTTAGAAATGGTGGGAAGCGTGAAGAGCCATCCACAATAAGGATGCACAGTGAAAAACCAATGCACACACACACAGAAACCCAAAGCCTAGCTCTCGTTCCCTTGTCTCCTTCACACCCCAGCACTTTGGTTTCTTTCAGGAAGCCTTCGCTCTCGATTGCCCCAGTCACGGTGAATCTCTCCCACTCTCACCATCTGCCACCCAGCCTAACCACTGGGCCTGCCTTGCTCAAGATGAAGTACAAATGTCTTGGCTGGGCCAAGGACAGTGCAGTCCTGCTCCCTGTCCCGAATGACACACGGACCTTCAAGTCATGTCTTCCCCAAGCTAACTTCTGAAGGCTAACTTCTGAAATGGGATTTAATGACCATCTCCCTACACTTTTCCTCTTGGATCATCAGATGAAGATTTCTTTAAAGTGAGTCATGGCAATGCATAACTGTGATCCCAGCACTCAAGCGGCTGAGGCAGAAGGTCAATGGACTACTTGTCTCAGAAATCCAGTGCCTGGGGATATAACTTAATGGTAGAGTGCTTGTATAGCCCGTGCTAAGCCCAGGGCTCCATCCTCAGTGTTACTCAAAGTTAAAGGGAAAAAACTGTCATTGAAGAGAAGAAAGCAATTCAAGCTGCCTAAGACACCAGGCTTACATAACTCTCTGCCACCTCCCTGGAAACTGGCTCCTGCCTGCTACCCAAACAGCAGGCCTGAGAAGGCCTTTCTCAAACTAGGCCATACTGTCTGTGGCCCCATGAATACATCCAATGCCTCTGGAGGAATTTCACACCCTTCACAGCCTGGCCAGTTGCCACTCTTTCGACAACCCATTGTTAACAGATTTACCCCTGAGGACCTTTTCCATCTCCTCTCCACCTCCCTCCTTCCCTCTGGACTCCAGGCACAATGCTCTTTTCTCTGCAAATATGCAGACTATGATTGGTTCACTCCTGTACCTGCCTCTTTAGCCAATAAGAATTCCTTCAGGCAAGAGGAGCCTCTCCCCTGCTGGAGCTGAGCAGTTCAGAAGTGAAGTAATGTCCAAACTGAGTTCAGTTCCTCCACTTCCGCTTTCAACAAACTCAGCTAAATAGACCCAGGGCCTTTCTTTGAACTCCCTTGGACACACACACACACACACACACACACACACACACACACACACACACCCTTCTTGAGCTCATCCTAGCCCCCCTTAGGCTATCCTCCCAAACTTCTAGACATCTGGAAATCCTGTCTTTTTCACTGCATGTCACTTATCCCAATTCTGCACAGGCCATACGGTTTTTAATCCTTTCTCCATATTGAGTTGATTTTATGAAGCCTGAGAATTACAACTTCACCAGAGTCACATCCCATGTCAGACAAGGCTGACTCTGAGCAGAAAGCAACAGCTTGCCAGGTGTGACACTAGTCCTGTCGGTATCTGTGGAAATATGTGGCTGCCTAAATCTCTCATGCCCACTTATAGCTCTGAGCTTCACAAAGAAGTATGGGAAAGTTATTGCAAATGTGCTAGTCAAGCTTGTAGAAGTACACACAGGTCCCTACCACAATGCTCTGGGTGAAAAAGTAGGCCCAGGATAACAGCGTGATAACTCTGTGTCTATTTTTCCTTGTATGTAGAAAGTCTCTAGCTAGAAAGTGCATCCACTAGACATAGCTTTGTTCATATACAATTTTCTCTCCCTGACCACAGTCTTGCCAGGCCACAAGACCAAGGTTGAAGCAGGTCCATGCCAGGTGAACAAAGAATGAGTCAAAGACCTGTCTTACCTCTGTGGACCTCTTACCTATATGTAAATCAGTAAGCAGGCAAATGTCTTCTGGCCTTACTAATTCAGATGCATCAACAAAGAGAAAAGTTGAATTTAAGACTATTATTAAGTAAGTGTGGCTCTCTTGCCATATATAATTCCTTTTAACAGTATTATCAGTTGAAGGCACTTAGAAGATACGCTTTAATGGAGAGTTTATCAGGCTTCATAATTAGCAGAGCAATTGTGAGCACTTTAAAGTACTTGGAAGTGGATTAAATGCACTAAAGAGAATCAACCACTCAAAAAATAAAAATAAAAATAAATCCCCCCACAAAAGCAGTATCCATTTACGTGCCAGTAATTGCTGTGCTGATTAGAAATGCAGCCACTCGTGAGACTATTATAAATCTTATGTCCAATGCAGGATTTGACATCTCCATCAACAAGAAACCCTCATCAAGGAAGTCAGCAGATACTGAAAGCATGCCTACTGCATCCTAGGTACTCTTCTCTATGCTAGGAACTGAGAGATACCCAGGTATTGTAGATAAGTCATTGAGGAAAGCGTAAACAGAGGACCGTGTCCAGAGGGGAGACTGAAGACTTTGAAGCTGAGACCTGAAGGACCAAGAAGCCACCAAGATGAAGGCGTTGACGTTTCTGGCAGTGGGAATGGCCCTCACAGAGGAAGGATGCATATTGACTCAAACTTTCCCCCTGAATAACATGCTGAAACCAAGATTTAGGTGAACGTGTTTTCTTTGTGAGGTAAAGTACATAGGATTATGGGATCAAACAGAGCACTGAAAGTTGCAAAGCACTCAGGCAGTATGAAGATGTGTTCCCGACACATACCTGTGTTCTCCCAGGAGAGAAGGGCCAGGCTTTTGTCTACTCCAGCGCCTTCCAGCCATTGATAAAGCAGTCCCCGACACTCCGGGTTGATCCCGCTTATAGGCAAAGCAGTCTTCCGTGGCCGAGATCCGAGGATGCATCTGAAATGAAGAGTCCATGACTCAGAGGTGGACATTGGAGTCTGGCAATGTCTGTTGCCCAGAAAAACAAGCCTGGAGTGTTCCAGAAGAAAGGTCTGGCAGAGAATGAAGTCTGAAAGAAAGCAGAAACCAGCTCATGTAAATGGGGTAGAGCCCATGGTAAGAAATCTGGGTCTCATTTCTATATGTTTTGGGAAGCTGGCTGTGGAGTTTACTCAGAGATATGAAATGTCATCTTTGATTTTTTTGGGGGGTCTGTCTTGGGGCTAGACTTCAGGGCCTGGGCACTGTCTCTGAGCTCTTTTTGCTCGAGGCTAGTGCTCTACCATTTTGAGCTACAGCTCCACTTCCAGTTTTCTGGTGGTTCATCGGAAATAAGAATCTCATGGACTTTCCTGCCCTGTCTGGCTTTGAACCATGGTCCTCAGATCTCAGCCTCCGGAGCAGCTAAGATTATAGGTAGGAGTCACCAGCTCCTAATTAAATGGCATCTTAATGAGATTACCCCCTATGGTGTGTGTAGGACAGACAGTTTTGAGGGGCAACATGTCAACTGGAGAACAAGAAAGTGCATGGGCGAACCAGATAGAAACCAATGGCAAGAGATGTCTATGGCTTTAACTGGTCTGGAATGGTACAAAATGGAGAAATACAACAGTGTTGTGATAGCCAGGCAAGGTTGACTGGAGCTGGATGTGGAATTGAGGCCATGAAAAGATGGAATCGTGGCTCCGACAGAAAAGTACTGAGATAATGCCACAAGTCTGGCCTTGCTAATCCCCAGAACCTGGGAACAAACTGATATGCAAGAACCCTATCATCTCTAAAAAGCAATTAAAGCAATTCCTCTTTTGAGAGTTTTTATTTATTTACTTTTGTGTCTGTCCTAGGACTTGAACTCAGGGCCTGGATGCTGTACCTGAGATTTGTTATTTTTTTGTTTTGCTAAAGGTTAGTGCCCTACTACTTGAGCTATAGCTCCATCTCTGGCACTTTATGATTATGATTATTTTTATTATTTGTGGTTAATTGAAGATAGGAGTCTCACAGACTTTCCTGCTGGGCCTGGCTTTGAACTGTAATCCTCTAATCTCAGTCATTAGCCATTAGCGCCCAGCTAACTTTTACTTATTTTCAATAATCCCACATACCCATGTGAACTAATACTGGAAATAAGAGCTAAGACCTCAAGAGGAAACTATATCTAACCACTAATCACACTTTTCTCCATTTTCCCAGACTCTCCCAATTCTATGAAACTAACTCCACAAACACTCTTGCACTCTCTCTTCTTTCTCTCCTTTCTCTGTTTCTGTTTCTGTCTCTGTCTCTCTCTCTGTCTCTCTGTCTCTGTCTCTCTCTGTTTCTCTGTCTCTGTCTCTCTGTCTTTTTGTCTCTGCCTGCCCCCCCTCTCTCTCACTGATCTTGAACTCAGGACTTAGGCACTGTCCTTGAGCTTTTGAACTCAGGGCCTGGATACTTTTTGCTCAAGGCTGGCACTCTGCCACTTGAGCCACAGCGCCACTTACAGCTTTTCTCTGTATGTGGTATTGAGGAATCAAATCCAGGGCTCTCCTTCCCAGGCTGGCTTCAAACCACAATCCTTGAATCTCCACCTTCTGGGTATGAGTAGGAGGATTATGAGCATGAGTCACCAATACCAAGACTTGTTTCCTCTTTTTATTATATACATTGAAATGCAATGTACATTTCTAAAATCTACAGTTGTCCCTTAGTGTCTCTAAGGAACTCCTATGGAAGCCTGTATGCCAAAATGCTCTCCTGTCTCTTCTATGAAGGATTGGTATTTAACCTCTGTCCTTCCTGACCTGTGCCTTAACTCAACTCTGCATTGCCTGTGATACTTTAATAAAGTATATTATATTATTTAGGGAAACACAAGGTAGAGTCTGTATATGTTTGTTTAGTACGGATATAATTCTTTGTCAAATATTTTCATTGCCTAGACCAGCCTAGACAATAGTTGGTTGAACTTGTGGATGCAGAATCTGTGGATACAGAGGGCTCACTATATGATTATTTTTTTAACTTTATTTTTACTTTACTAAAAGAGGGCTAGTGGAAGGAGTCTAAATTGGGATACAAGAGACATACGTACATACTCATGTTTACTGCTCTGCTCACAATTGCCAAACTGGAGGGTTGATGCAGATTCTCAATAACCAATGAATAAAGGAAACATTCTATATGATATATTATATCATATATAAGGTTGAGAAAGGTATCCCATGCTCCAAAAGCCAGTTCTCACATGTTTTCATTCATAAAATCTAGTCCTAGAAGATATGCATTCACATAGAAATACATGTGTATAGATTTTTCTCTGCCCTCTTTCAATTCTGCTTGCGGATGTGTGGGTTATCCCTCGGCGTCACCTCTCTCTTGAAGTATCTCTTGCAGTAGCCAGCCACAAATAACTCACACTAACAACAACCAGTCTCAAAAACCGCCCCCTCAACTCTCCCAGTTTATTTTCTACCTTGTCAGTTATAAATGGAACCGTTCTCCCCAATCTTTCATAGAAGTTACACTCCCTATAAAAGTTATTTGCTTCCTGCTACTAGGCCCCAAGCCAAAGCCATCCATCTTACCTTTGGCTGGAGAACTACCCACTTCTAGGCATTTATTTCTGGTTTGGTCTACCTTTCTTGCAGTAACAAGCCATCCCAAGCTATCCATGACTTGTAATAAAAAGCATGTCTTTAAAGAAAAGTTCTAAAAAGTATCTATGAGGGGTGTACAAAGGGGTTCCAATTCAATGGAACGATTTTTGAGTACACTACATCTTGATCAACGCTGACCCTTCTATCTGTCTTCTCCATCTCTCCCAACCCCACTCATCCCCTCCACTTTCACAAAGGTACATTGAATGGTATGATTGCTTTCTCCCTTCCTTCCTCTCTCCACCCCTTGACCCTACCTCTTCCTGGCAACACATTTTCATCTTCCTTTTATTCCTTTGTTTAAACTATAATTTTGAGGTTCAAATGAGTTATTACCATTAGGATCCTCCCCTGTGAATCACATATTTCAGGCAATATATTTGTACATATCTGCATATGACCCTGTATATGATTTCATATATGAAACGTGCCTTTTTTGCTCTCAGGTCTGTAAGCCAACTGCTTCTGTGTTCCAGGCTGTGTGTTGGGCCAGATACTTACTGCTTGTCTTCTGGATTCCTGAGCTCAAGATAGAAGGGTGCTTTCTCATGATGAGATGTCTATAAATGCCCTAGCCATGGGCCCATAAGAAAGAAGATTGGAAGAAAATTGCCAAGCATTTCAAGCTTCATCATCTTATCTACTAGCAATTCTGTTGGCTCAGGGATCTAACTCTACGAAGTTGAAAGTGTGGTAAATTATAGTCTGATTGGTGTTAAACAAATGATAGTTTCCTGTAGGTAAAAGTAGGTTCAGGCCAGATTGCCATACCAATTCTGTACGCACCTACCTTGAAAATATTCTCTCATCTCCAACTGGTTTCAGGTTTGCCTGTATTTGCTTATTTGTTTGATTGTTTATATACTTATGTAGTGTTTTGGTTTGGTTTGTTTTTTTGCTAATTTTGGGCCTGGAACTCAGGTCCTGGGCATTGTCCCTTAGCTTTTTTGCTCAAGGAAGGCACTGTACCACTTGAACCACCACAGCTTCTGGATTTTGGTAGTTAGTTTAAAATGAGAGTCTCATCATCTTTCCTGCCTTGGCTGGCTTTGAACAGTGGTCCTCAGATCTCAGCCTCCTGAATAGTGGGACTATAAATATGAGCCACTCTTACCCAGCTCGTGTCATCTTGTCAAGAAAGAAAATTCATAATTTCAATACAAAATGTATCTGTTTTTAAGTCAAAACTTGTGGTTCTTATTTAAGACACAACTTCTCCAAGTTTAAAAATATATCCAATTAAGATTATTAAATTTTTAAAGCATCTTTTTAACATTTAACACATCTGGAGTTGATTTTTTAATGTCATGTAATGTAAGAACACAATTTTAATTCTGTGTGTGTGTGTGTGTGTGTGTGTGTGTGTTGGATGTTGGTACTGAGTCTTAAAGTCAGGACTTCATGCTCTTGCTAGGCTTATTTGCTCATGACCAATACTCTACCACTAGAGCCACATTTCCAGTCCTGCTTTTATTCTGGCTCTTTCAGGTACAGTCTATTATAGATTTCTGCTCAGGGTGGCAGCAAACCTCAATCTTCCAGGCTTCAGCCTTCAGAGTAGCTAGGACTACAGGTATGAGACACTGAACCTAACCAAAAATTTCACCTTTAAAAAAAACCTTTTTTCCCTGTTGATTGAAGCACAGACCATGTCACATGCCATAGTTTCATAAAGATGTAATTCTCCTTTTAACTTGTCTGATACTTCCGTGACCTATGAACTCAGAACAAGTTGTGGTATCTGCTCATATAACTCCTTCTCTGTGGATGCCTGTTGCTTGGTTTATTTTAAATAGACGTGTCCTAGTTGTACCCTTTGACCCTTCTTTCAAAATTATAAGCTACCTCATTGAGTTCCAGGAAAACCTGTGAGTCACCAAGCCATGCTCTGGGTGGCAGAGATTAAGAAATGAACCCTTACAACCACCCAGTGGAAGTCAAGTGTACGCTTCCCATGCCTCAGATGGGGAAACCGAGATGCTCGTACAGCATGGGCTGGCCCCACAGCTTCCAAAGAGTGACTCCATACTCAAATCTGGCTTCAAACCCCCATGGTACCCACATCACACAGATCAAGTGGCTGCCCTTGAGCCTGCCCTCGGGGACTCACAAGAAAGGGGAAGATGTCAAAGGACCTCATCAGAGAGCTGACGTATCCTCTCACCCTTCTTGCATGCGTCCCAGGATTCTGCTCTGCCACCCACACCATGAACGGGAATCACAGAGCCTGTGTATCTATACAGCTGCTTGGTGGTACTAAGCTTTTTGCTGAGCATTTTGCAGAGCATTCTTGGTGACAGTGGAAACCATGCAGGCTATATCCAAGTCGGTTCATTCTCTCAGATTAAAATCAACAGGGAAAGAAAGGTTTGGATTCTGGAGAGATAATATTTCAGAGAGAAAGGAATCAATGAATATCAATGAGTACCCATAGAGAGGAGAGAAAACTCTCTCTCTCTCTCTCTCTCTCTCTCTCTCTCTGTATGTGTGTGTGTGTGTGTGTGTGTGTGTGTGTGTGTGAGAGAGAGAGAGAGAGAGAGAGAGAGAGAGAGAGAGAGAGAGAGAGAGAGAGAGAGAGAGAGAGAGAGAAACGGGGTGGTGGTATTAGGTATTGTGACAGAAAATTTTACAGTATCTGACCTGTCCCATTCACAGCCATCTATCCTTTAGCTACTAAAGGAAGGAGATAATTCTCATCTATCTCTCTATCTATGTATCATCTATCTATCTATCTATCTATCTATCTATCTATCTATCTATCTATGTAGCTATCTATCTATCTATCTACCTATCCATCTTTCTATCCATTTATTTAGCCAGGGACTTTGGGACTCAAGGTCTCCTGTTCTTTCAGCTTGCTTGCTCTTGGCTTGTCCTGTACTACTGGAGCCGCACCTCCAGCCTAGCTTCTGGCTGGTTGTTTTGGAATTGGGTACTCATGTACTTTTCTGCCTTGGCTGCCTTCAAACTATGCTCCTCTAGATCTCAGCCTCCTGGATAGCTGTGAGCATTCATAGAATTTGTAAGGCAGTGAGCTGACATGGTTGGAGCAATGGCTTTCTGCCATGTGGGAACTGGTTAGAAATGTAAGATCTAGGGTGCTTCTGAGTCATGAACTCTGATTACATGGCCTGCTCATCTCTGTGAGGATTCTCCTGGCTACCTCTTAGCTGTCTAATTTGGTCCTAAAGTCTAACAACCACTGCCACAGAGGCTGTACCACAGATGCCCCGGGGCAGTAAATTCTCAATGGGTCTTAACTCTTTTGGCCCAACATCACAGCGCTATTTCATAGAAAAGCAAAAGACTTGGCCCCCGGCGCAGCTGATTCCCATGAGACATCATCTTAGCTCTGACACAGGAGGCAATCCCTGTTTGTGTGAAGACGCATCCTGGTGTCAAGACATTGGTCTATGAAGTCGAAATTACCTGGGAAATCCACCTCAGGCCTTAGAAGAAAAGTCAAGCTGAAATCCCAGGTGGTGAAGCACTGTGATCACTGTGAAGTCTGTCCCTTAGGATTCACAAGAGGCTGAGGCTGGGAACTCAGCAAACCCCGGACGTGATATTGTACTTAGTATATTAATGCGGACCGTCATCACACATGAGTCGCTGCATCTCCCAGACCCACAGTGCTTCGTAACTGCCCATCTTGGATTTGCCTCAACTTTTTAACATTCCACAGAGCTTTTGGAATCAAAAATCATTACAGCACTGACATTTTTTTTAAAGAGGCAAAATAAAGAAGTCAATCATCATCAGAGCACTCTCAAGGAACTGATTCTCACTACGCTTTTTTTTTATTTGTTAGCTATTTGTACATAAATCTTTATGCTGAATCCATTGCCCTAAGCACCCAATAGTGACTTTCTCCAACGCTCCTTAATTTCCATAATTGCCATGGCGATGACTGGGAGAGATTTCATCACATGGAGGTGACATGATCTAATTATAGATATTCAGCTGGTTATTCAGATAGGAAGCATTAGGTATTTCTGTGTCTAATTATAGATAGTTAGCTGTTTATCTCTAAGTGATGCTGTTGTGACTACTTTTCCACTTGTGATATTTTCTTCCGATGAACTTTTGGGGAAGGGGGATTATAGAAAAGAGAACATGAGCACATCGTTGACCACTGGGACATGGAGGCAAAATATTTCTAAAAGGAAAGTAATGGCTCTTTTAACAACAAGATAAATATGCCTGGTCTACTAAATCAAGTCTCCAGCAGCACTAAGTATTATGATTCTCTTCCTCTCCTGACAGCCTAATGAGAATGAAAATGTATTCTATTATTGGTTTAATTTTTCTCCCTCCTGTAAATCCCAGCTCCATCCCTGTCTTCAGAGGCAGAGCTGGTCGTGATGGGCCTCAAAGAGACTTCATCTCAACAGGAGCTTTTGTCTAGATCTTAAACCTCCCCTGCCCAGAGGCCTGCGCGTGGGAGACTTGGTCCCTGGAGAGATGCTTTTGAGAGGTGGTAGAAACATGAAGAGGGAAGACCTTTGCAGGAGGGCTTTAAATCACTGGTGTGCCATGAATGGCCTACTGGGTAACTTGCCTCCTCTTCTCTCTCTTCGGCTTTCTGGCCATGATATATGGAGTTTTCCTTCCCCAGAGTGTGCTGTCTTACCCAAAGCAATAGGGCCTTCCAATCCCCAAACTAGAGCTAAACTAAAACTTTAAGCTGCTTATCTCAAGTGTTTATTATAGTGAAAGGAAGCTGCATCAATTAGCATGTGCCTGTGTGCTTGTGTGTGTGTGTGTGTGTGTGTGTGTGTGTGTGTGTGTATCTATGATTACCTGTCCAGATATATACATGCTAAGTACGTGAGTGTCTCTCTTGGTGAGTGCCTGCTTCCATGCCTATGGCTCTAAGGACACACATGTTTCCCAGTGTATTTACCTTAGGTGCAGCCATAGGTGCTGTATGTGAATATGCGTTGAAATAGATGTATCTCTCTAGATGAATACATACATCTGGGTTATATTGTCGATATTATGTCATTAACTAAATTGAACAATGACCACTTGCCACTTGTTGTTGTTGTTTTTTTAAAGGGAACTAACACATTAAAACAATTTTAAACATTTAGCTAGATGCCAGTGGCTTACGCTTACAATCCTAGTTTCTTAGGAAGCTGAGATCTGTGGCTGATGGTTCACACCCAGACGACCTGGCAGGAAAATCCATGAGATTCTTATCATCAATTAATTTCCAAACCTGAAAGTGGAACTGTGCTCTATCAATTGATAGAGCACTATCACTTTGTGTGAAAAAGCTAAGGAACAACACTTAGGCCCTGAGTTCAAGCCCCAGTATCAGCACACACACACACACACACACACACACACACACACACACACACACACGTGTGTGTGTAGGGATTTAAAGACTATTCAAGTGAGAAGCAATCTGTGATTTGGCAAGCACCAGATAGAATAGTTTTGTGGTCCAGTGACAGAGCATCAGAGGCAAATGTTGATGGACAAAAATACAGGATGCAATTTTTAAATTCTCTAATCAACAACAGTTGCAAAATTTCCTTTGCTGACTCATATCTTTAAGAGTCCTGGGGCACATAGGCACATGCTCATTTGGTGCCCATGATGGGTTACTGTTAGATTTTGTTTCTGTCTAATAGAAGAACTCATTAGAAAAGACTCAAGTTAGACTGTAAGCCTAGCTACTCAGGGGGCTGAGAACTGAGGATTGCAGTTCAAAGCCAGCCTGGGCACAAAAGACCGACCGCGAGATTCTTATCTCCAATTAATCACTAGAAAATGGGAAGTGGGGCTGTGAACACAGGGATAGGGTGGTAGCCTTGAGCTGAAGAACTCAGAGACAACACCCAGGCCCAAGGATAGGGTGGTAGCCTTGAGCTGAAGAACTCAGAGTCAGCGCCTAAGCCCAGAGTTCAAGCCCCATGACCCACAAAAAGAAAAAAAGAAAGAAAGAAAAGACCCAAGTGAAGTTTTGCTTGTTTGTGGTTCAAGCAAAGCTATATTGAAGTTGTTCAGAGAAGCCTGGCTAGTTTTATTTGCTTAGGATTCGCCCAGCCTGGCCATCCTATTCATTTATTTGTTTAATTCTTCCCAGCCAGCGGACAGTGTGTCCAAACACAGTGTATCTTGGATACCTCTACTGGCATAGCCCTTTCAATGAAGAAACTCAAACATGTGAGAATCCTTGCAGTGGGAGGATAGACTGCTGAATCTCTGCAGGCCCTGAGTGGCAAGTTCTTGAGTTCTCCAGTCGGTGCAATCTTGATGGTAATCAAGATGAGGAAAACACCTAAATTCATGCCTGATGCACCCAGCACTGCAAGGTAAACAGGTACCTAGGAGGTAGACATTGTGATATAAAGGTGAGAGAGAGGGAAGGAAGGGAGGGAAGGGAGGGAGGGAGGTGGGAGGGAGGGAGGTGGGAGAGAGGGAGGGATGAACTATCTCTGGAATCAATGTGGGAGAAGCACAGGACAAAGACCCCTATTTCATCTCCCAGGTAGTTCTTATTAGTAGGAATGGCAGTAAACCTGGCATATAACTGGTGATGAGTCAATAAATTTCTTCACTAATACAAAGCAGATATCATTTTGGCAGAAAAGTCACCCTCAGCTGAACAAGTTCTGAAGCTAACAGTCTTGGGTAAACTAGCTGCTTTCTTCTCTTGATTCAAGAGAAGGGCCAGGGACAGAGCCCAGGGCCACTCTTCTCCCAGGCATGCCTCTGCACTCTGCCTAAGTGACCCTTGCCATGTAGGCATCACGGGCATGGTGCCCTCACACATAGCAAGTGCGCCTTCAGCCTTGCTTAGGGAGATGAATGGCCCTGACACTTGCCAGCTACAATACCTAAGGGAAGTGAGTGCCAAGACACTATGTGCCAAGAGCTGAAGCATTCCCGCATCAGACAGTCGCAGAAGCAGAGCTGTAACCAACTAAATACAAGGAAGGGGGGGCACCTGTCTAATGGCATACCTTTCTTCCTTAATATCACTCAATTTAGGAGCCATAGTGTCTAATTGAATAGCACACAAGCAACTTTTTGATCAGCTAAGAGCACAAATTCCCTTGCCAAGCTGTTCAAGTGTCAGAAACTTATATTTTGAGGGTACGATGTTGCATGGCTTGAAGGGAATTCAAGGTATCCGTCTACAAAAACAAAAGAAAAGGGGAAAGTTAATGTTCCTAGACGCAAATTACAAGCTTAGGCTTTGAGCTGGAAGGCAGCCAGCTGTGGTTTCTACATTTGAGTTTGAAGGATATTTACTTCGGAGATGATGACGGCAGCCTGCGATGTTAAGTGTTCTAATGAGCTCTGCGGGTAACTTGTGTAGCACTAAGCGTGAAGGTTGGCTATATATGACATATTGCATTGTTCTTTTTCCGAAGTTCGAAATCATCTAACTTCAGCTTTCAGGCCTTTGGAAAACAAAGCTGTTCAAGGTTTACTCAAACTAGGGGAAAAAAATGAGTCTATCTCATTTCATGGGGTGATTAAAAACATCTCAAAGAAATGGATGGGTCTAGAATTTCATCATGCGTGTACTACAGTTCTTCACTGAAATATAGTCATTGAAGGTCTCCTCTACTTTCACCAAAATTAATCAAGGGGAAGCTTTGCTACAAATTAAATTTAGTTGAATTTCACCTTCAAACTTAAAATAATTATTTTGTATAAGTGCAACAATTCTCTATAGGTAGATAGATAGATAGATAGATAGATAGATAGATAGATAGATAGATAGATCGGAGCTTGAACTCAGAGCCTGGACACTATCCTTGAGCTTTCTCAAGGACAGCACCCTACCCTTGTACCACAGCACCACTTCTGGCTTTTTCTGTGCATGTGGTATAGAACCCAGGGCTTTGTGCATGCTAGGCAAGCACTCTACCACTAAGCCACACTCCTGGCCCAATTCTACATATATTTTAAAATATGATACTTCAGTCAGAATTTTGGTGATATGCAAAGGACTTTATCGACTGAATGAAAAATCACTGTATATAAATAGTACATATATATAATTAACTATCTGATAATGAGACTCAATTTTTAAACATCTCTCTACACTAAGAGGTCACATCAAGGATTTGTCCCGTATGTTCTGTTACAAGAACAACAGATTTATTGAATCTATGCAAGCACTCATACTGTGAATAATAATAATAAATAGGGATTTCTGAAATATGGAATAACCAGAAGAGAATGAAAGAATGTTCCACCATGTTTACAAAAAATACATCATACCAACTTATAAGTTATCAACAGTTATTTTTAAATCATCCTGAAATCTAGAAAATAAGATATTATGAAACAGCAATATTTCCACTAATAGTCATTAAAATTGTAGCCATTCTCTTTAGTTAATTCCATCCCACAGAACTTTTCAATATTTTGCTTCATATTTCCCTAGGAATTCTGTGAGTCCATCTATTTTTCCATTACAATTTTGGAACTTCTGACCCTGTTCAGTTGTACGATCTCAAAGTTTTGTGCCAGTCCTGGGGCTTGAACTCAGGGCCTGGGCACTGTCCCTGAGCACTTTTGGTCAAGGTTAGTGTCCCATCATTTGAGCCACAGCTCCACTTCTGGCCTTTTGGTAGCTAATGGTGGATAAGAGCCTCACAGACTTCCCTGCCAGGGCTGACTTTGAACCGTGACCCTCAGATCCAGCCTCCTGAGCAGCTAGCATTGTAGATTTGAGCCACCAGCACCTGGCTTCTCTCTTTTCTTCTTAGAGTCCATTAATGGTACCAAGAGTCTCATTAGGATACTGTCACACACACTACAATCCACTTTGAGCAAACCTACCCCAACTATTACTTTGTCTTCTCCCTATAGCTAAAGGAATTTAATGAGGTTCGTTACTGTATTTTCATAGAGGCACAGAAAGTGCTTCCACCCACCCTCTCTTCCCATCTTCTTTCATCCTCCCTCCTAAATGGCTCCCTCCAAACAGCCCTCTTGTTTTTACACAACATCATTCTTTTCTTAAGGTCTAGATTTCCCCCATTTGTTTTTAATAAGGAAAGAAAAGCAAATTCTTTTCAAATATCTCAGGCACCTTTCTTGAAACTCTAAAAACTACCTGAAGTTAATGAGAGAGAGAGAGAGAGAGAGAGAGAGAGAGAGAGAGAGAGAGAGAGAGAGAGAGAGACAAAGACAGAGACAAAGACAGAGAGACACAGAGACAGAGAGGCACACACAGAGACAGAGCAACACAGAGACAGAGAGACACTGAGGCAGAGAGATACAAATAGAGACAGAGAGATGCATAGAGTAAACATGAATGAGAGAGAGAGAGAGAGAGAGAGAGAGAGAGAGAGAGAGAGAGAGAGAGACTTAATTTAACTTAATTTAGTATCTGACTTGAGGAAACTACCAAAAGTATCAAGAGAGTTTAAACATCTGATTTTAAGTAGGATCATAGGTCATGGTGAAGCAGTATCAAAATGGCCAAAGGCAAATACAGAAAGTTACATAACTATAAAAGAAAATAAATACTTGGCTCTTCTGTTTCCTGAAATTAACCAAAGATCTAATAAAACACAATAGGAGCATAGGAAATTATCCTGACAAAGCATGCCATCTCCGTTTCCTAGCCCATTACTTTACAGGTCAAGGAGAAGAAAAGGAAAAAATACAAACAACTTCATAATTAAGAGTGGGCTAACACTCCTGTCGAGTCAGATCTAACTTTGAATTAGTGTATTATTGAGCTCGTGAGCCAAGCCTCCAGTCTGACATTTTGTTGGTTAATTAGAGAGATGGAATCTCACAAGCTTTTCTTTTCAGGCTGGCTTTGAATCTCTGTCTCCCAGGTCTTGGCCTCCTGAGTAGCTAGGATAATAGATAGGAGCCATGAGGTTTAACCCAGCAAATCCACCAAAAAAAAAAAAAAGAATTTCAAGCTGAGGCACAAGACAAAGACAAAGTAAGAAGCAGGCAGAAGGTATTTTTTAGTACACAAAAGATGCACCAACAGGTAAAATGAGGTTGTGCAGAAAAGAAGCACTGAGCCTTTAATCATCAGGGGTATTTAAGTTGAAGAAAATGAGCCAGGAGTCCGGTGTGCAATCTTAAGAACGCGTGTTCTTTGTTCTGTGTACCCAGTCACTGTCAATCATTCTCATGTTACAGCATTTTGACATTACCGGCTTGGCCTGGAGACATGAAGCCTTGGTCTATTTTTGTTGTTGTTTTAAATCTGAGTCATTGTAGCATCAAGTCTGATTTTTCTTTTGAAAGCATTTCGGTGATCGAAGGAGTCATTTTGTACCAAGCATCTTTCTCAAGGCATGTGTGCTTACTTCTGAGGGCGCAATAACTATCTGGACAAGGTCAAACCTGTTACTTTGCTCCAGCTCAGTGAGAGAGTACAAGACCAAAGAGAAAAAGCACCAATACTCCCAGTCAAGCTGTTTATTAATAGAGTGTATTCTTCGTCTTTGGCTCATGATTCTTATGTCCAATTTTCCTTTGTGTATCCCTGCCCTCGGCTACATTCCCCTGGTGACTGCTGTGGTCCTTGTTTTCTCTTGAGAAACAAAGAAAGTCTATTGGCTACATTGATTCTCCACAAAAGATATGGTCATGGCGCTGTTACTTTTCCCAATGAGTATGGATTGAACATCATTGTGTGGCAAACACAGTTCTGGGCATTGGGTCCCAGCATTGAGCAAATGAGAGGCGGGGGGAGGGAGAGAGAGAGACCCTTGCTGATCCAGAGACACTGAGATGAGAGGAAATGAATACCAGAAGGTTGCAACTTTGAAATGGGTACTAGGGAAGGCTTTGTGAGAAAGTAATATGATGGCAAAACGTGGAAGGAAATGAGGGAGTAAATTGTATAGTTGTCCACAGGGTAAGTATTTCAGGCAGAAAAATTAGCTAGTATGAAGCTCCCGAGGCAGAAACGCACTTGGAAGAACACAAAGAGGACGGAGAGCCTGGGGTGAGAAAGTGGGAGAGAGATGGGGTTACCACCACAGAAAGAACAATAGCAGGACCTGTACAGAGACTGCGCAGCCGCATTGTAAGGGCTTTCATTTGGCTCTGAAAACATCAAGAAGTTCCTAGAGGGGTTTGTGAGAAAAGGACTGACAGGATCAAAATCGGGTCTGCACAGAGATTCCCTGAGCTGATTCTGTTTCAGGGGACAGGGACAGAAGCAAAGAGACCCAGTAGGAAAAGTCTGATTAGCCAAGTGAGAGAGGAAAGTGCTTCAAGCCAACCTGTGGTGAAGGCAGCGTTGGCACAGCTAGATCTATGATAAAGGGAGAGTGGAGAGGGTTTACTGGTGGATTCGCTGCCGGCACCTGAAGAATAGAGGACTCAAGGAGAATGTCCAGGATGTTTTGTTTTGTGTTGTTTATTTTTAATGGAACAACTTGAACAATGGAGTTTCTATGAGTTGAATTAGGCAAATAGCCAGTGGCAGACACCAGACAGTAAGGGATCTGGGGCTGGCAGAGTGTTGGGTTAGCTCAAGTTGTGTGGGTACTGCCCCTCCTGTATCCAAGGGAAGACACACGACCCGGTGTGCAGATCGATCTGGAGCTGAGGGAGAACCATTAGATTTAGAGCCATCAGATCTAAACCACATGACAGTGTGAACGTTCAACCATTAAACTACAAAATGGTGGTGTACGGCCAATCTACATGTGATTGCCAAAGCCAGCGAACTGAATCAGATCAGCAAAAAGTGGACATATGTAGAGAAGATATTAAGTCTATACTTGTTGTTGTTGTTTACCAAGACAGAATCTAAGTATGTGTCCCAGGCTGGATTCAAACTTGTGATTCTCTTTCCTCAGGCTTCTGAATGAGGAGATGAGAACAAGTACACCATGCCCTGCAACGTTCCATTGTTAAAGCATATGAAGATCAAAAGGCATCAGGTAAGAACAGGAAGAGAGAATGGGAGGGAGGTTAGAAAAGAAGTTCACCAGGATAATATGGCATCCTGGAAGGAAGGAAAGAAGACAGGGAAGAGGGAAGGAAAGAGAGAGGGAGGAGGGGGGAGGTGGAGAGAGGAGAGGGGAGGGAGGAATGGAAGGAAGGAAGGAAGGAAGGAAGGAAGGAAGGAAGGAAGGAAGGGACTTGTATAATGGAAACAGAATTGGTCTCTGGGCACCTTGACAAGAACTATTAGAATGAATTCAAGACAAAATAAAAGACAGGAATCAGACACAGCAAATATAAACAAGCATTTACAATTTACCTTGGTCGTACTGCCTGAAAGGGTTGCTATACTTGAGTCTTTGTAAATAGACAAAGAACTGAAATGGAATGTTTTCAATCGGACCACACAGAATAAAACTCAGAAAATTAATTTCTAATTAGGAGAGAAAATAATTTTTATGTATTGAGCTCATCTGGGGGCCTAGTGAGATGACTTGCTAGGTCCACTGTGCTGGGCTGGAAAGGTCATTTCTATGTATCAAACAGTAGAATATTAATTATAAAAACTCATCAGCTTTCTCTGTGCTCAGTTTGGGTCTTAAGCAGAGTTTTAATTACCTGTGCTTCTCACCAGGATTGCTGGCTCTTCCCAGAAGCCTGAGAAACAGCTGTTTTGTTTGCTATTATTCAGAAAGATTTCTGTTTCTGGCCTCATGCCTTGTTCTGGGAGCTTTATCATTGACCCCAAGATATGAACTTATGTTGCTTTGGGATTTCAAGTACCCTTATCTGTGATCTTTATGGAGGTAGCACCTGTGATTTAATTGATATGTTCTTCTGTAGATTGCTCTGCACACAGAACTGCCTCCCCTCCAGAGTCTACAAATAAATCATGGCAGCTAGAAGGTCAAAATGGAATTTTTACCACCACAGGAAATGACAGTTGCTTAAAACATCTGATCTTGGAAGAACCCAGGCCCGAACCACCTTCTCACCAATAAGCTTCATGGGAACTTAGGAGATCTCAAGACCCATTGTCCAAAACATTGACCACTGCAGTTGACAAATCTAAGTTGTCAGCCTTGGAATGTCCATACTGGTAAAGGACATCTGTCATTGGTATCTCGGCTGTTTGTTTTCTTGGGCTTTTTTTTTCAAAAGGTCATTGTTTAAAAGGTAGCCCCCTGTGGGAAAGAATGCCTGAGAATTCTGTTGAATTTTTTAAGCCTGTGACATTTAGGCATTAAAAAAATATTTGAAAGCTCTCTCTGCTTCTCTCTGCATATCTCTGTCTCTCTGTCTCTGTCTCTCTCGTTCTCTCTCATTGTTTCTTTCTAAATGTTTTAAATTATTAAAGGACCTTGAAATCTATAAACGCACACCATCTCCTTGACTGAGTACATAGACTTTGTGGGTGTCCTTGAGAGCTCACTGTTTTTTAAACCTGGGTTGAAAGACAGCTCTAACTCAGCCCATTTGCAGAAATTAAGTGATTTTCTCTACCCCTGACTCCTGTCAGGCGCCGCTCTAAGCCTGAGTTCTGCCATATTCCATGAAGGCCTCCCTCCATAGCTTCTCCCATGCCAAGCTGGGCCCACAGAAGAAAGTGGTGATTTTCACCACTCACTGGGATTATGACAGCAAATAGATGGCCAAATGACTCTACTGTGGCTCCCAGACCCGAAGCCCCTGACCTGGAAATCTCTGTTGCTGGTTGAAAGATCCGTGACCTCTAACCCAGGTACCTTTGCTACAGTGAGACTCTGGAGGGACCAGGAGGGTCCCTGCCTTGCCTAGAATAGTGTGTTGAGTCTGCCTCAGTGGGCAAGCAGGACAACTCAGGTCCATCCCGACTTCTTCTACAAAGCTCACCTTTGCATGTTCGCCGAGGAATAGCCACATGTCTGCTCCGTGCTCCCAAAGGCTTTTCGCTGCAACACTGGCCAAGGCAAACTTACCAGAGAGAAGGTGAAGATTGCTCTTTGTTGACAGTTCGCTTACCCGAACCACAAGCCCTGGTCATTCCCCTCCTAGACATAGAAACATAGACATGGGCCAACTTGTGGAAGAGGATGGCCTAATCCCAGCTATCACTGGAGGCATGTTAGGATGCTCAGGATTTGAGCTCATTTCTGGAAGGGAAAAAAAAAAAGCATGGAACTATCTGAAAAATAACGAAAGATGAAGGGCTGGGATGTAATAGTGTCTGCCTAGTAAACAAAAGGCTCTGGGCTTAAACTCCAGCACCACAAAAAGGAAAGAAAAAAAGAAAAGAAAAGAGTTCTCCTGAGTCATAGATCCTTGTGAGGGTACAGTGTGTTTAGAATAGTTCTTGACGTGTATACATGCGTGCAGTCTCGATGAACACTAATTGTTATTTTAATTATTTTCGGCTGTTTGCACTTGTGAGCTGTTTTTTCTTTTGGTAAAACATAGCTCATTTTCCTTTCCATTTGTTTAGAAAGCAAACATTTGGGATTGTAACTTCTCTTCTTAAGTAGAAACAGTCTTCCCACATAAGGTCTAGAAAGAAAGAAATTTACTATGTTTTGAAATCAAGCCCTAGTCTTCGGCAGAGGGCTTTAAAATGAGACTGTGGGTCCTTCCTTGGCAAAAGAATTTCTCTAAGTTCCCAAGGACACAAGCGCACATTGTCACAGAAGAGAGAACAAAAAGGAGTGGAAGTCAAAGTATTTACAAATGCGCTTTCTTAACTGAGTAGAAATGAAATGAGAATTATAAATCTCTCAAAACTTATCTGTGCAAAGATATTAAATATACATATATTCAAGCCAGGTGCTGGTGGCTCATGCCTGTAATACTAGCTACTCAGGTGGCTGAGATCTGAGGATTATGGTTTGAAGCCAGCCCAGGTAGAAAGTCTAAGAGACTCTTATCTACAATTAACCAGCAAAAAGTCAGAAGTGAAGGTACGTCTCAAGTAGTAGAGTGCCTGCTTGAACAAAAGTGCAAAAGGCCCTGAGTTCAGGCCCCAATACTGAGACATATGTATGTATGCATACATCTACACATATATGCATGTATATGAACAATAATAAAATAAACTTACACACATCTACAGAAAGGTTTTGTGAAGTACTGAAATTCAAAAGGCATGATACACTGTAAAGTAAACTACAACACCGTTACGAGAAAACATGCCCGTCTGTGAATACACACAAAGATAAGAAGGGCCGATGCTCGGGAAGGGTGGGTTTTTTCCTGAAACTTCATTTGAAGTCATAATCTTTTCAATAGAAATCTAAACTATTGAGGAACAGAAAAATGATGCTATACATTTATGTTTAAAAAAAGTGAGTCACATCAAGTGCCAGTGCCTTTGCACAGCTACTTAAAGATAATTTTAACAACCCCAAAAGGTCACGCCATACAAATCTATTGTTCTTTTGCAGAACATTAATCTAAAACAGTTTTATAGAGACATTATACCCATCTATAAATGCAGAAAGCCACCTACACAGAGAGAGAGGGTGTGTGTGTGTGTGTGTGTGAGAGAGAGAGAGAGAGAGAGAGAGAGAGAGAGAGACAGAGAGAGACAGAGAGAGAGACAGAGACAGAGAGAGACAGAGACAGAGACAGAGACAGAGACAGAGAGACAGAGACAGAGACAGAGAGACAGAGACAGAGGGACAGAGAGAGAGAGACAGAGGGAGGGTTCTTTCTGCATTACTGGAATAGGATGTATCCTGAAATCAAGTGTGTCCTGGAGTGATTGACAGGGGAAAGGACCTACTGTGTGCTGAGCACTTTGCAGCCAGCTTCCTGTAGGAATCCCCATGCTGTCCTTACAAAGTAGGCGGTGTCACCCACTCCCCATGTGCAGATGAGGAAGTGAGGCTCCGAGGTATAAAGTGACATCCAGGCACCACACCACTGGTAGATGGGTGTGGCTTCCCCCTCTGCCCACAGGCGCCATCAGACACGGTATTGCTGGAGATTTTTCTCCCTCCATCTCTTGATGCCACTTGTAATTGTCTGTTTGCCAGGCAGCCATTGCCTCTTCGTTTTGAGGAGTGGCTCATGGCCCTCTCTTGGCCTGAGATCAACACTGCCTGAACTCCACATTCAGGAGAACAAGACTGGCAAAGATACACGAATCTCCAAGTCTCCCTTGATTAGGTCCCTGTGACCTGAAGACCGCAAAGAGCTAAGCCCTGCTTCTGGCTGACAGTGGTACATCTGTGGCTTGGGTCAAAAATGTCATTTCAGCCACAGGCACTGTGGTCTGTGAGTGACAGCTGACGTAGGATGTGCATGGGAATTTTGAATGAAAGGACCAGATACTACCTAAGAAGATAGCAGAGATGAGCATGACAAGAGACCATGCCACACCCTGGCGCATAGCATTATCGCATTAGGCACTAAGTACAATATTTGCTAAGTGGATAAGTCGATGGTGATTATCCTGTGAATCCATACAATTTTGGCTTAATGTAACAGAAACATCCCCGGTACGCTCTACCCCAAGGCATGGTCTCCCCTTCCCTCCCTGGTCTTACCTTATCCCTTATCCCTTATGTCCATCACGCCATCTCTCCATCACTCTTACATATCAGGAAATCTCTTGCTTCTTTTCCGCCCAGAGGCCATGTCAGTTAAGAGGCTAGTGAGAGAACACAAGGTCACAGACTGGGAGCAGGCTGTCTGGACCAGCTTACGCCAATTTTAGGGCTTTTAGAAGTCACCTCAATTTGGTAGGCCTCATCTTTCTCTATTCTTCTGTCACATATTAGATTTGCTCCTTCCTCAGTGTCTCTCCTCAAAGCATCCCTTGACCAGTGTTGGATGTTAAAGATGAACAGGGAAGCCCTCAACCCAGGTCCTGGAACCTATTAGGCAATCTGTCAACTTTTGTTCTTTCTCCTTCCCCTATTCCCTTGCCAGACACAAGGGGAAGAAATAGGAAAGGGTGGGATAAAGTGGTGGTCCAGTCCTTCTGGAGGGTGCAGTCCCACCCCATGGGGAAATGAAGGTGGGAGCGGGTGAGTCCTGTCCAGAGCTCCTGACAGCCTGCCACTAGGACCAGTGCTCCTGCTACCACAACCACCACCATGCTCCATCCACATCCCCAAGCCTCATACGGAGTTTCTCAGGGTGGCCCCAAGATCAGCAGGCTAGGAGTTGTCACAGGAGACTCCCACTTTGTAGCTGGGTTTGCAAACAAGGCTGCAAGAATTTTATTTTATGTAATAGAGGCCCCTCCATCCCCAGTCCCGCCACGAAAGACTCCTTAGAGTATAGCTGTTGCCTGGCTTTCTTCTTTATTTTCCTCTTTCCTCTCCTCTTCTTTTCCTTCTTCTCCTTCTCCTTCTTCTCCTTCGGAGGAGGAGGAGGAGGAGGAGGAGGAGGAGGAGGAGGAGGAAGAAGGTGGTACAGGCTTGAATTCAGGACCACACCTTTGCTCAGCTGGCACTCTACTACTTGAGCCATGCGGCTTTTTGCTAGTTAACTGAAGATAATGGTTTTGAACTCTGATTCTCCATATCTCAGCCTCCTGAGTAGCTAAGATTATAAGCATAAGCCACGAGTGTCCAGCAGCTAGACATCTTCTTAGTAAAAGGTTAGCAATGTGATTCTAATGGGTATAAAACAGTCTAGATGTTTGGAAGTACCAAGGACCAGGGATGTGAGCTCTGGGCCTTGAGGCTCTCAGAACTTGATTGAGCAGGCCTAGCCTGGGGCTGAAGTGGCTTGAAGGTCATTTTGAGTAGCACATGATTCTTCCCTGGTGTCGAACAAGTTCGCTTGCCAGCCGTCTGATGTCATCTTTCCATCTTGGTTCTAGGTTCTATGGCATCTGGAAGGTATCTTGGTACCTAAGCTCTGATCACCGTGCTTAGCAACCAGACACTACCATAATCTATGTTCTTTCACTTCCATAGAGCCTCAGACACTTCCCTTGCTAAGGAAGACTTCTCAGTTACCAAAGGATTCTGGAGCTTTCTAAACACTAACCGCTGTCACAAGGCTAGGCTGTGCACAAGTGTATAAATGCACATGACTCCATAAGCATATAGGCATAAGTATCTATAGGTGACTATATATGCAAATGTACCCATATGTATATTCTACATCAAACAAATGTATATGTAGTGAACATATATGTTCACATGCACATAAAGGTTTTATACACATATAAATGCATCTACACATATGTGTGTAGGAGAGGTGTGTATAGACATGTATTCTTACACTAGGCCTCATTGTCCGTCCCATTGTAGGAAAATTGAGGCCCAGAGAGATTAAGTCACTTACCAAGGCACACAACAGAGATGGATTCTATACCCATGTTTGTTTGTTTGTTTGTTTGGAGGGGTTAAACTGTATTTCTTTGTCTTTTTTTTTTTTGGTACTGGGGATCGAGCCCAGCATGTTACACTTGCTAGGCAAGCACTTTGCCACTGAGCTACATCCCAGCCTGATACCCATGGTTTTAGATAACATTTTCTCTCCTAAAAACATAAACATACACATGACAAGTCTAGATCCCTGGAATATGTTTCCTAAATTCTGCATTCAATGACCGTAAGAACCCCCAGATATGTCTTATTGTATCCAGAGGTGGAATGTGAGGGGGGCAGCATGACAGGGGACCCAGATGCACCAGGATACAAGGCATCTCTGTCCCCCCCCATGTTACGGGGGCCATAGAATTTATACCAGACCTTTAAGGCCCAGGTGTGGGTTCTGGAGGATGTGTTTGGATTCTGGTGAGACTGTGTTTCCTTTGCTATGTTTTTTCTGTCTTACTATCTTGTTTTCTCTGAGTCTTTTTCTTCAATTACTCTTTGCAAAGTTTACAATGTGCCTTTGCTTAGACTATTTGTTTTGCCGGAGGGAGATTTGCATTTTCAAAGTTCATGTGTCTACTTTGAAGTCAAGGTGGTTCTTGCATGTGTCATTTCTCTAGGCGCTCCCTTTTTACTTTTTAAGACCCATTTGGATGTTTGTCCATATCTCTAGGCAAAAAGAGAGGGGGGTGGGACCGGGAGTTTGTCCTAGTGATTAAAGTGCTTGCCTAGCATGCACGAAGACCCGGGTTCGATTCCTCGGTACCACATACATAGAAAAAAAGCTGGAAGTGGTGCTGAGGCTCAAGTGGTAGAGCTCTAGCCTTGAGAAAGTCCAAAACAGTGCTCAGGCCCTGAGCTCAAGCCCAGGACTGGCAAAAAAAAAAAAAAGAGAGAGGGGGGTAAGGGACAGTCAAAGGTGCTGGTCACATAGAAGAAGGGATGTAGGTGAGACTGAGGGCTAGTCTCTTAGCTGTCTAAGGCCTCCATGCCACTAGCTATCCACCCTCCTTCAGCACAGACAGCAGGCCCACCATTCAGGCCTGCTGCCAGCAGCCTCATCTCCTATTTGAAGAATGGCTCGCAAGTCTTCTGTACCAGCCAGGCTGCTTCTGGGCTATGATAGCAGGATCTTAAAAGAACTAGGTCTAATTCTCAGAGTCTTAAGATGAACAAGGTTATATTTTTTATTCATAGGGGAAAGCACCTCTAGCTCCAGGCTGATGGAGCTGCCCAGTCACCATCTAGAATTCTGATGATTTTTTGATAGAAAGATGGAGAACTTTACCCGATCTTACACTAGCAATTTGGCAATCGGTCCAGAAATAACAGTTGTGTATCTGTTCATCTTCTGACCTGAGCTCAACCATGTGATCCCATCTAACTATAAGGAAACTTAGTCCCATCCTGAGCCCAGAATGGAAGGTCGGAAATAACACTAATAAAAAAACAACACAAATAACTGTACATACATTAAAACCTCTACCCATCTTAAAACTTTCCTGATTTTCAGATGAGAAAAAAAAAGGTATGAGCAGAGGACATGAGAGTCTCAAGGCCTCCACCTGCTTCTCCTTGACCCTACCCTCACAGACTTGAATCCACACTTCTCCCACAGGTCCTCAAGTTTCCAGGGACCCAAATAACCATTTGGGCCTTAATCAGGTCCTGAATGTACTTTTCCACAAGTGCTTCTCAAGGCTGGCTCATGAAGAGTCATGCAGCAGATCCAGGTTCAAAGCAGTCTCCACTAACTTCCTGAGCTAAAGCTGCATCTGCATTTCTGCTAAGTGTGTTTGATCATTTCCCCTTGTGTTCATTTCCCTGTGCCCTCCCTTTGTCCCCATGGAATAGAGACTATCTGACTCGTCACAGAATATTCAGGCGCCACACTTTCCCCAGTCTGGATGGAAGTATTCAACATACACCTCTTGAACATTCGGTGATAACTACTTTGACAGCTGTGATTCGGGTGTATATTATCAATGTTATGATGCCATTAATATAGGTTCTACAGTTTATGATGTATTCCATGATTTTCCAAAGATTAGCCTCCCTTAGACCATGAAGCTTCACTTTGTATTCCTCCCCATAGCTCCTTTGGGCCCCACAGTCAGATTTTACCTGAAGGTTCAGGAAAAGATGTTGTAGAGACTTAAGTCCAGTCTGGCTTATGACTGACTCTTATCACACAAGGACACTTAAAACATTACTATCACCCACGCATGGATACTTAGGATTACTGTCACTCACCTGGGGGGGGGATGAATATTTACACAATGATGCTGAGAATCTGTACTTGGAGAGAAGGAACCCAGGAAAATCACATGTTAGATGGGCCTCCCTTGGTCTGTGGAACGGGAGCCCTACCTAGCAGCTAGTCATTCAAGGAAATCCATGAGAGCACTTTTGAAAGCCAAGGACATGAAAGCTTCTAGGTCTTCAGGAGAAAATGATTCAAGGACTTCTCTCTGGCCCTTCTGTGATGTCTGCCACCTTCTCTCTGAAGATCGGTCTCCTCGCCTTTTCCCACTCCACTGTAAGGAATATGGTGTCAGGGATCCCATGGCTTCAGAGGTAACAATCAGATCTTAGGATGTGGGATGAGGAGAGCTGCATAACTATCCTCAAATCCAAAGAACTGGGTCCAATCTGCACCAAGAAGGCCATTGTCCCACCATCACCTTTTTTCTCCCACCCCATGGAGGGAGGAAAGGATAAATGTCACCCAGGGGGATACTGGTCAATCTCCCTGGGGAGGCACCTCGTAAATAACAGATCCCAGCACCACAGGATAGTGGGGTAGGGGAGGTGGGGGAACACATACTGATTGCATGATACTTAGCAGAGACATCGATCCGGAATGCAGATTCCAGGGCTCAGTACTCAGTAACTCTTCCTCCCAAAATCCAGGCTCCAGTCAGGGCCTCTATGGTTCAATCCCACATCTCAGGTAATTCTGATATATTGCCCGATTTGAAAGGCACTGCTTTAGCTTATACCTCAAATTCCATTTTAAGCCCCTGTTTTATTCATTTCTGCTACTGGGTTTATTACTTTTCTACTTCCCCTTCAGTTGATAATTTGTATACCTTCCAGGTTATTTAAGCAGAGCCTTAATTCACACTTTCCCTTCTTTCTCACTCATAGAGGGTATTGTGGGCAATACTTTCCCCCTAATTACCAGCATGGCAGCTTCCCATAAATCTATATGGCATGCTGTGTTTATATCTTTATTTTTTAAATACTCTATTCTGAATTGCTTGCCTTCCTCATGGCTTTATTTAAGACTGTTTCTAACTAGCATGTGACTGGATAAACCCTTGTTGTTTATGAACTTCATTGAACTGCAGGATTAGGATACACAAAGCAAAAGTGCTTCTGTCTCTTCTTACTAAAGAAGTCTCTGTATTCCCATAAGTGGTACCTGTGGGGATTTTTTTTGGGGGGGGTAGAGGTTGTTTGTTTGCTTTCTTGGTTCTTTCTCATGATGAATCTGTTCAGGAAGGTTAGCTGGTCAAGTTCAAGGTTGGAATATTGTTCACCTCTGCCCTCACTCCCCTAACACAGAGAGACACCTTTTTTGTGTAGACCAGTGGGTCATGAAAAGAGCAGGTCCTTGGAGTTGAATCTAGCGATATTTCTAATTAGCTCTGAACAAACCTTAGACAAATGGTTCATCTCCACGGAGGCCTTTTCCCAGCCTGGAGAAATCAAGAGTGAAGACAGGCGTGCACTTGACACTTGATCTTGGAAGCATCAGTTGTTCAGAGTTTACCCTGGAGGGCTCCACTGGTTTGTTTGGATAAGTGAAGACAGAAGAGGTTCTAGAACAACGCACAGGATTCGATATATAAAACAGCCTTCCAGTTAGATGGAGGTGATCAGAGCCTAAAAAAAAGTGGAAGCAGACCTAAGGGTTATAGCTCTGCCAAGGCTCTTGGGCACACAGAAAACTACAATGAGTCCTGAGTCACTTTCCTCTCCTCCTGTCCCTACCCGACGCTCCTTCCTTTCAAAACATCTACGCGAAGTCACTTCCTCCAGTAAGTATCTCTAAATCTCTCATTGCCCACCACCTTCCCACACCACCAGTTCCCCGAGTACATTCCCTGTCTCCCCAGTTAAACTCTGAGCTCTGCGATGGCAAGGCCTGGGGGAGTGAAGAAGCAGTGACACCCCATCGAGAGCGAACGGGATAGGGGGCAGAAAGCCATTTCACCAGAAGCATGGTATAGCATGCACACCGGCTCAAGAATAAGATCTTTCTTCAGCAGGTATGTGTGAAGCACCTACTGTGTGCCGAGCAACAGACAGACAGGAGTAGGCAACAGGACCAGAGACCTTTTGGAGGAACATAGGACTGCTGGGCAGACCCAGGATGCATTGGTACAGGGAACTGGATGGCAAAGATGACTTGGCGGGGCAGAGAAGCTGAGGATTGGCTATCCCGCTTTTAACATGAGGCTGCAAAGAAGTTAACAATGTGAAGAAAGGGAGCAAGGAAGGAATGCTTCAAGCAGAGGAGAGCCAAGGTGAAATGATAGACAGCCTGGTGGGCATATGGAAAGGACTGGATGCCAGAGGAGACGAAGGAGCAGGAAGAGGCGTGGTAGTACTAGACTACACAGTTGCTTGTGAGCCACAGCCAGGAATGTGGACTTCAGAAAGGGCCTCTGGAGAGCTCAGAATCAGTCAGCCTGATTGGGAGATGACGCTGGCTAGAACAAGGGTGGGGATGAGGGGACGGAGGGGAGGGAGCTAGACTGGGTGACTAGTTATGGGCCCAGGGGTAAGGAGAGAAGCCAGGCTGGGACATCTGGGGACCTGATTGGCATTCTCTACTAAAGGGAGAGGTAACACAATGGAAGGTGAAGGTTTGAGGGGGGGTAGATAGAGGTGACAATTTAGACTTCGGCATGTCTTTGGGACAGGTGAAGGAGAGGTTGTCCAGAAGGTGGTTGTTAGCTTGCTGTCCTGACAATGGCAACAGCGCAGCTGAGCCCTCCCAATAACTCCTGGAGGAAGGAAGTTGAGTCACAGAGATGTCAAGTCACTCATTCAAGTTCATACTACCTCTGAGTGACAGAGGCAGAGTCCCACGCAGGTACTCTTGTCCCAGAGCTCATCTTAAGTACTCAGGGGAAAGCTGGCTGTCCTAGGCTAAGGGAAGTCATTCCACAGCCATTGAAGCCACAAGCAGGCAAGTAGCAGCCAGGGGATCCAAGTGTCAAATGGGGAGAAGAATGACATGAGCAGGACACAGAGGAAAACTGATCATGTGGGCAAGGAAACAGGAGACAAAACAAATAAAATAAAATGAGCTGAAAAAGGACCAGAAAAGGGAGGGAAGCCAGGACAATGAGCCCCCCCCCCCAATACAGAGAGATCAGTGTTTCAAAGAGGAAGAGGAGGAGGAGGACAGGAGGGAACAATGGTGCCTGGAAACCAGAAGGCTGCAGAGGGGATTGTTGGAAGTCAGGAAGTCATTAGTTCTGTCCATGAGAACAGTTTCCATGGCGTGATCACGACAGTGAGTTGTAAAGTTAGTAGGACTCAAAGGAAGGGGACGCTGCATATGCACAAGCACTAGCGAGGGGGGAGATGAAAGCACCGTCGTGGTTACGGAGACAGTAGAGAGTATTTCAGTGCTATGGGAAGGAGACAGAAGAGGGATATGTTTGAGGACACAGGACACAGAAACATGTAATAGTTGAGACAGAGCCAAAGGTCTGGGAGTCAGGAAGCGCAAAACCAGGCTTGATCCGGAAGGAGGGAGGAAAGCCAGCATAGGAAGTATAGCAAGATCCCTGTATCCCTGAACAGGGACACTAGGGATTTTCTATAACACCAACCTACACCATCTTGCAGTCCTGAAAATGCTCGGCCTAGGTTATTGCAGACGTGGACACTTAGATGGGTTCAGACTTGGAGCTCTCTGCACAGAGAGTGTAACTAAAAGGTAGTGTGGTACAGAGAAATCACCAACACTACCGGCAATATAATGGGAGGCAAGTGATGAGCAGCTGAAGATGATTGGAGGCCCGTGAAGACTTCATGCTGTCCCCACCAGCCACTTCCTCACAGGACGTGGTGGCTGTTGCCAGGAAGAAACTGTCTAGCCCACATGTCTAGGGTGAGGGATGCGAGAAGGTGACAGAGCAATGGCATTACCCAGAATGCTCAAGCCCCACCCAAGCCAGACTCCTTGGAAGGAAAGAAGAGCTTTCCCTTTGCCTAAGGCCTTTGGGAAGCTTTCCAGCTCTGGTCTAATGGCGATCCCTGAGTACATAAGTTCTGCCCCAACGTCAATATATAGAGTTAATGCAATCCCAATGTAAATCCATTCTAAGTCCTCTAATAGAATTTGACAGCTCCGAGAGAGCGTGGGACGTTTATTCTTTCAGGTAAAGAACTATCAAAGGATTTGTCTTTTAATGACAGTGATAGCTGATCCCTTCTGAGCGATAAAGATGTGGATTGTCAATCATTGAAACCATCCGGTGCTGATTAATTTAAAAAAAAAAAACAAATTTATAAGAGAGATCCTGGGGACAGAGTTTGAACTCTGGCACAAACCAACTTTAGACCAGCCAAGGAGCACATCGAAAAGAGATGGCATTTAATAAACATTTCTGGGACAAGTAGCTAATGGGCCAAGGTAGATTTCATTTGCATTCCTGCAGCGTGTCCATCAAGTTCAACTGTATCTTGCTGTTAATCTGTGAGAGACCTGGAGTCAAGGAATTGACATTGTAACCCCTGCTGCTGATAGGGAGATAAATCCCCAGCTATTGGAGGGGGGGGTGGGGAAGATACCATCAGGGCCTGATGGATAGGTTCAAATATCTAAGAATGAGATTTCTTGCACCATAACGTAATAAAAATAAATATCAGAAGGAAAGCTGTGGCATCCATTATATCTGACAGATTCTCCATTCCAAGCCTGCTTTCTGCCTGAAACAGATAATGGATGACCACCGTGCTATCCCCCCAATACGTGGTCAAAGGCGAGGAAGAAAATCACACTGGGAAATGGAGATAGTAAATCATCACGTGGGAACAGGAGCAGTCTCACCAGCTATGAAATAACATTTAGATCCTAGCAACTTTCAGGTTACGTGCCTATTAAAGGCACAAAAATAAATACAATAAAACCCCAAGATTGGCAGTCCATGGAAATCTATCCTGCAGCCTTGCACTCCAGAAAGACTAGGTCAATTCCATAAGCAATTGTGCGCTCTGAATGGAAGTAGCTGCTGGTTCTCTGACCCAGTAAGACCTTCTTTGGCAATGGAAGGGGTGGGGGAAAAGCATGTGGTATTAACCCAAAAGAAAGAAAAACATGTCAATAGCAACATGATACCTATAATAACTAGAAATTGCCAGCAACCCAAAGACCAAAGGAGAGGGGGTCTGATCGAGCAAAGCAAAATGTGTTAACTGGAATAACACAGACCGTTAGACATGTGCGATAAGGGGACATGACGGGTCTTAGAAGCATCTCTATGAAATATTCATGGCTTGCATTAGCCTGCCTAGCCAGCATCTTCCTGGGTATTGATAAGAAAGAAGCTCTGGGAGACATACCACTCGCTTAGATTTTTAACATTCATTAAGATTTCATGATAAGTTGAATACTAATTTTAGTCATTCATTCAACATTCATCGGTTATTGACCATATGCCAGATGCTAAGGATATTAAGACAAAGAAGAAAAAAATGCCTGAAACCTCCCCCAAAGGGCCAAAAGGGGAGAGAGACACCCACACAGAGAGGCACGCGTGTGCACACACACACACACACACGCACACACACACACACACACATGCACACACACACACACATGCACACACAGTGATCAAGTGTAGCAAATGGTACAAGAGATACTATGGGGGTGGAAAAGGAGTAGGAATGAGACATTACTGGCAGGAGGGCTGCAGTGTCTGGAGCGCAGCTACATAGATTTGGTGTGAGTGGGTGAGGGTATATAGGAGTGGGATCTTGATTTCATGGGTCCCCGGGACCTGGTGACTGTCTCCCAAGGGCCAGGTCATTGGATACATTTCCCATCACTACCAGGCACCCCCAAAGCACCCCCTTTCTCATCAATCTGGGGCACACGTCCTCTCCAGCTCCATGCCGATCTCATGTGTGTGTTGTGTGCTGCATGAGTAAAATTATTCTGAAGGCCAGCTTAAGCAGAGAAGGCTGCTTGTTAACTTTATATGGTTTGCCTCATATTCACTGTGGGAGGTTTTTTTTCTTAAAAGGTTGCTTGGACAAGATCCAGCTGTATGAAGAGAAGATGCAGAACCGAGAGTGAAATCGCTCTGATGCTAGGCTCCTCAAAGTGCTGGATGTAAACAGTGTTGTTCATAAATCGAGTAAAGTGAATGGAACGAGGTACACAAACCTCCCCCACACACACACATACACACACACCACACACATTCCAATCAGCAGAGAAGTGAGCTAAGTGTCAGAGGTGAGAAGCCGACAGGACAAAGAGCTGCAAGTTGCTGTTTGAGAGCCGAGGCTGTTAGGAAAATTCCACAAATAGTTTGGTTTGACAAGGTATCAATTAGCATTGAGAGCCACAGATGGGTGTGGATGAATGGGCCGTAAATGAAGAGGTCCTCAAGAATAATAAGGGAAGAAGAAAGCTTTGTGGAATAGTATGGCTCCCCACTATCACCAGAAACTCACAAGCCTGGGAAACTTCTTCTCTACTGAGATGAACTAAGACATGGCGTAGGTCCTCGCTGCCTTGTCGGAGAATGTGCAAAAATGTGCCCAGGTGAACATCGTACTCATCTCTGTCCTTCTCAGATCAAGGCCCAGACAGAGGCCGGGAAGAAAGTAGGACCAGAGCATTCTGCAACTGTGGGGAGCAGGGATACTGCTGTCCAATGATGTTTGGGCGCCATGTTGGACTGTGGTTTCCATCTTGCACAAGTTGTCATTCAGCAGCAAATAAAGCTTCCCCCTAGGCAGCAAGGCCCTAACTGCAGCCATCATGACTGGTTGTGATTCCATTACTGCCATCTGAGATGGTCCTTTGAAAAGGGATATAATGAAAAGGGAGGTGAGGATACTGAGTCACAGGAAAATGGATGGACCTGGGGAATGTTACCAGAAAGACAGCCGTTGCATGTTTTCTCGAACACATGGAAAGTTAGATCTGAAACATAAACACAAAGGAGAATCCATACAGGACCATAGGCACGTATACTAGATGAACACCAGGAAGCTGAAATGTGCTTTGCCTTGTCTGAGGAAGGTAGGGGTAAAGGGGAGATGAGTGAGCACGTGGAAAAAGGAATGGTGGACAAACACAGGCAGAATACTCAATGTACATACACAAAAACGAAGGTCTGAAACAGAGACAACCCTCGCAGGGTCAACATGGATGCCCCTAGTTAAAGAAAACAGAACATGAGGTACAGTGACAACCCAAAGGGTGACCCCCTGCTGAACTGATCACACACCTACTCCTGCAACAGAAGCAGCATGTACAGGTGTTTGGCGTCCAGCGCTATATTGGGCTTTTTTGTTACTGTCACAAGCATTGCCCTTACTTACTCAAATGGCAGAGTTGAAATCACAGCCATCCCGCTTTGACTTTGACGGCATGGTCAATGGATGATTTCCCTCTTTGCTTGCTTTTGGTTATCTGAGGCAGGGTTGCATGCTCAAGACCAGCCCACAAGCGAGGATGATGTCTATGTGGCATGGTGGCCTCTTAGGGCTACAGAAAAAGAAAGCCATACAACATGCCACGAAGGTGTAGGATGCTCCATCCAGGTGCTTTCTGGGATACTAGGCCCGTGGTGCTGTCCCAAGGGTAGAGGCCAGCTACAAATGAGAAACAAGAAGGGCAGAAAAGGTGGCTTGGAAAAAGTAGCTCACTGTCAATCCCACAGCAGATGACCTGGTAGTTGCAGCCAGCATACAGGTAACTCCTCTCAGTTACATATACCAAGAATCCATTGAGTGACATGTAGCTAGACTTATTTGTTTCCAGGAAAACGAATTGGAAAAGCAAGTCATGTGAACCACGAGGGATAGGGACAGCTCAGTCACCTGGATTGGGGAGAAATAGCTCCACCAAGGAACAGTATTTTGGGAAAGGAGGCCTGGGTAGTTAACTAGATTAAAAAAAAAAAAAACATGAAATAAAGCTGGCATCAGACCCAGCTTCATGATCAGTTCTTAATATTTTTTTTAAACTCTGGGGAAGATGACCACAAGTGAATAACAGGAAACCATGCCACACGTCACAAACTCCAGAGCTGTGTCTTCTACTGAAGACTCCAGCTCAGCACCTCCCAGACGAGCCCAGCAGGGCTAGAGCCAAGCCAGATGTGGACACTGAGGATTCTCTTAGTCCCAGCTGTCCAGGGTGAGTTTGCTTCTGGCCTGAGATGCAAGTGGAGAGGCTAATGCTCTCTCACAAGACCTCTTTGGAATGGTAGAGCCTGTGCTTGCAAAACTCTTCAGGTCCTAATCTTCTGAGACAAGATTCTTCCACCAGACAGAGTGGCATTCAACCCACTCTGCTCCTCCAACCCACTACCCGCCCATCCCCCACACTGGGCACCTCTACAAGCAAACAAGACTCTGGAGAAGAGTAGAGCAGAATCCAGCCCCAGGCACGGAAGCATATTCTACCTTCTCTAAGCTCAAGGTCAGACAGCATTGCTCTTATGACAGTGATTATTTCAGAAGTAATTGAGCAATTGCAGTTAATCCAATCAGAGTGGGTTCTGGTCTTTATCAAGAACAGGCAGGCAGGTGGAGTCAGTCTTCCTCAGAGATCTTGCCAGCATTTGGAGCTCAGGGAGGAGTCCCCAGCAGGAACTGAGCTGACAGGCTGGGAGAACTGCACCCAGATCTGGCTATACCTAAAACCAGTCTATTGAACCAATGAACTCCAATTTTGGTCAACATAGTCAATGATTCGGCTTAGGATGTGATTCCCCTCCCCGCTCCCGCTCCCCTTTACTCCACTGGAGAATGTCCTGGCTAGAGGGACTGGATCTTTGTTTTTGTTTTGCTTGGAGTGTCTTTGGAGACACTGGGCTGGAACTCTGGGCTATGCTTTTGCTAAACAGGACCTCTACCACTTGAGCCATGCCCCATCCCTATTTTATTTTAGGGGATTTCGTTTTGGGAGTTTGTTTTTCTGGTCCTGGGGCTTGAACTCTGAGCCTGAGCACTGTCCCTGAGCCTCTTTCAAGGCTAGCATTCTACCACTTGAGCCACAGCTCCCACTGCTGGCTTTGAACTGCGACCCTCAGCCCTCAGCCTTCTGGGTTGCTAGGATTATAGGCATGAACCAGCAGTGTTTGGATGGTTTAGTTATTCTGACTCCTGGGGCCAGCCAGGACGATGACCATTCCATTTATACTTCCTACCTATCTGTGATGATAGAAGTAAACCATGGCTCCTAGCTAATGGTTGAGCATGGCATCTGCTGCTAGATCTGGTTGCAAGCTGCAGCTTCCCCAATCTGGACCTTCTGAGTAGGCAGGGGTGCAGCTGTGAGCCACCAGGTCTGGATGATTTATTAAAAGAGGGGTCTTGGGAAAGACTCTATGGGCCCTGAGAAAGTAATACGCGATCGATACAGGCTACATGGGAAACAGAGTGGAATGAAGAGGGAAAGCATTAGTTCTCTGGCTGGGACCCTCAGGCTGGCACCTCCATGGGCAAAAGCAACCCTGTATTAAGCCTTTTCCTAAGATCTCAGCCCAAGAAACCGTGCTCAACACCCAAAGCTGTCTTCTAGGTATATTGCTGCTCACTGAAGCATTTTTGCGACATGGTGAAAAATTGGAAAGAGTCTACAACGTACCACAATCCAGGGCCGGTTCAGCGAGCTGGTTGCCTTTAGGATGGCATTTATGAAATGTGTGTAATAACATGGAAAATACTTACGACTGTGTGAGTGAAATTGTATAGTCAATACGCACTCAACTATGGGGATAGGAGAGAGGAAGGAATTACAGATCGGGGGGCAGGGACTAAGGAAGTAAATGTACCCGAAAATGAACGCTTGGGTAGTGGGATAAATTTTCTTTCCACTTGGCTTTGCTTTCCAAATTCTCTTTAGTGCTATATTGAGGAAGGAACCGTGTTTCATGTGTAATTCTTTGTTGGGGAAGTTGTTCACTGGGGGAGACCCGGAGACTCGTATGGGAACATTTCTGAAATACAACCACAAAAGGGAGAAGACTTTGACGGGGTAATCACAGATGTTCTGATGGTGGCTGGATGCCCCGTGGCAAACCCACGTGTGCCCCTACCCACCATGGTCCTCTCTATGAATGGAATACTCAGAGAAGACATCCAGGGAACAAACAGGAGCTGGCAGGAAGCTTCTAAGCCATGGACTCAACTCATACTTGCCAAATGAATTCACCTCTGCAGCCTTAGCCTACTGGTGGGGTCGATCCACACACGCTTCCCTGCTTCTGGAGCCCTGCGTGTGAAGCTGTGAATGACTGCACACAGCTGGGAGATTGTCTTGTTAGAACTTCTCTCCCCACTCTGTCCTGCCTCACCCCCTGTCTGCTGTCATCTCTGCCCACTCGAGTTAAGCCATCTGTAAATAACAAGGCAAAAGTCCTCACTAATGGTCCTCCATGCTGTTCTCTCTCTCCTTTTCCTGCCACAGATTCTGTTCTACTGACTTTGCAGAAACGTGGCTGGTCAGGCAGGCAGGTGGCTTGAGCAGCTCGAACTGACCCAGAGGGGAGCTTCTTTGGGGTTGCAGCCACCAGAAATTATAGCGATCCCACCAAAGAAATCCAGGTGGTGACTCTCAGGGAACATGTGTGTTGAGGGGCTGCCTTCTCCCCATGGACAGATTTGTTTCTGGCTCACTAAAGACCCTAGTCCTGGAATATGGACCACACTCTGTGAAGTTCCTAATCGGTGCTGTCTGGTGGGAAAATCTACTTCTCAGAGAAATTAGGAATGGAAGCTTCATAAAGAATGGGAGATGAGACCCAGGAAGTCCCTCTATCTGTATCCAAGAAAATGAGGCTGGCTATAGAGTCACATAGCAGGTCAGTGGCAGGATTCAGGCTGGCCTCCCAACTTCCCTGAACCCCTGGCCATGCACACAGCCCAGTCATTCTCTTTGTCAGGGGAGGGCAGAGAAGAGATACCTCCCATTTCCCAGGGCAGTCACTAAGGCGGTCTGTGTCTAGACCATGGAAGGTTCTTGTCTCAACTTGTCCCGGCCTGGGGCCCTGGGGACCTCTTGTCTCAGTGCAGTCCCCAAGTGTCTCAGGGCACTGTGCCAAAGGGACAGTCTCATTCAGGCTAGCCCATGGCTCCTGGATCTTCCCAGCATTCTCCTCTCCAACTGTTCTGCAGCTGTCAATCACCAGTGGACCCTGCAACTCTCAGACTGGCATCTGCCCTGCTTTCAAAGCCCTTATAACCCTGTTCTAGCTCCTCCTACTCCACTCCCCTGGGCTCTGTTACCCATTTTGGAGTAGAAGGGGATGGGTGAACAGTTACATGGATGTCTTAGCACTGCCTATGCACTGAACCTGTCCATGCCACCAAGCTAGATTCCTTGGTGACACGATTTCTCAGGTGTTCCTGTCCTTCAATTCCCTGTCCCTTCTCTCTTTACTTAGCAAATCCCTCCTTGGATTTCAGGGCAGGTTACCAACTGCTTCCTCTGTGAAGGGACCTCTTCCCAGCTCCCAGAGTCAGGCTTTATTACCACCACCTCTCACCCACATTCTGGGGTTCACACGTTCATTCCTGACACATGGCTTGGATAGGGCTTTCTCTTCAGGGATGGAACCACATCATCTTTTGTTCATAAGAGTGAACTGCATGTGATAGAATATTTTAAAACATCTCAGCCTCTTTACATTAAGTGCCACACACACACACACACACACACACACACACACACACACACACACACACACACCAAAAATAATCCTTACCCAATAACAGAGGCATGCTGAATTCTCCAACCCATCCCCACCTGAGAGCTGCTTTTGCTTGTGCATGTATGTCTTTCCTCTCTTTATATGGTAGATTCGAACAGGGAAATTTATTCTCTTCTACACTGGCCAGGGTTCAGTGCATAGTAGCAGAAATATGTCTGCTTAATGAATGTATGAAATGATCAAAAGAAGGTCAATGGAAAAGCTTGCCTGGCAATCACTCTCCTTTAGGTGTATACCCAGCCATCACCACAAGAGGGCAGAAAAAGCCTGCCAAAAGCATAGTCCAGGCTCCAGAATGGATTGGGAAAAACCACCAGAGGAACCAAGGTCAACATCCAGGTCCCACCTTTGTCCAGCTGCCCTTCAGCCTCTCTGTTCAGTCTCATGGTAGCCAAGAGAATCTTGTTGGACCACAAGGAATCAGATCTTGTCAATTCTCCGTTCAGAAGTCCTATGAGAGCTCCGCTCTGTCTCCCACAAAAGTCAGACTTTACAAAGGAAGAAAAGCTCCCAGGACCCACTGCTTCCACCACCAGGCCCTGTGCTGGTCACACTGCCCCTGAGGTATGCAGACAAGTCAGGCCTGAACTTGTCCCATAGCCTGGTGTCCCAGCCAGCTGCGTGATCTTTCCTGACACTACCCCCTGCTCACTCCCACCTCAGTAACTGACCACAGTGGCCTTCCTGGGCTGCCCATCTTCTCTCCCCACTGCTTGGTTTTATGGGTCTCCATAGCATCCATGGATGGATGGATAATGGAATGGATGGGTGGGTGGGTGGATGGATGAGTGGATGGATGATAAATGAGTGGATGGATAGATGGGTAGATGATGGATGGATGATGAATGGATGAAGGGTGGATAGATGGATGGATGATGAATGGATGGGTGGATGACAGATGGGTGGATGGGTGATGGATAGGTGGATGTGTGATGGATAGAGGAAAGGAGAGAGATAGGAAGTGAGGGAGGAGTGCAGAATGTCTTTTAACTTCTCCATTATTGCCATTCTTTACTCTCCAATGGTTGTCTTACTAGAGAAAGGGGTTTTCAGTCACTTGTCCTTGGCTGCATCCTGAGGGCATGGCACATGCGTCTATGGAATAAGATGGGAGTGACCCAAATGAGTGAGCGATGGGAGACCAGCTCTGGCCATGACAAAATCTTTTCCAGGCCTGCATGGAGCTTTCCTGAAAGGAGGATCTTCCAAATTAGAACACAGAGCTGTCCCAAAAGTCTACGGGAAGAAGAGTGAAGGGAGACACACTTGGTGAACCTGTGAAACGTAAGGAGAACCTTAGAAGATCAAGTCCCAGCTTCCCCACAGCCCCCCCCCCCATCCAGAAACCTACAGTTCTTCACGTCCCCATTATCTGCAAACAAGCCAGTTCATGGGGGAGGAAGGGTCCCAGCTAGGAAGGAGATTGATTGCCTGGGATGCCAGGAGAAAAAGTGGTGCCCAGGAACCAGTGTCTAACAAGGGCAGCTGGAGCCATAGGCATGGCAGTGTGGGAATGGAGTGTGGAGCAGAGCGGGACAGGCATCCAGAGACCAGCCAACGCAGACTGTCCACAGAACTGCAACCAGCCAGGGCCTGGAGACATCCAACCTGCCAGCTAAAACGCCCCATGAATATTTAACAGCCGTCAATATTTAATTAGTTCAGACAGATTAACTCTGAAATCACACGCAGTGGGCTGGGCTCCCCACTCCTGGAAGCGTTAGGAAGAGAGGGCTGTGCCCCTGGAAGAAGGACCAGGCTTCACCTAGAGCCTCATCTCTGCCCCTCCACCCTCCACCTCCCTGCAGAAAGCAACCAACCGTCAGAGAAGCCAACGAAGATGACACCACGAGAAGGCAGGGGGGAAGATGACACCGGAAGAAGCCGGGGGAGGCCTGTGACTCTGGTGTGGCCGAGGGTGATGGGGTGAGAGCCATGAAGCCAGAGACGCCAGGGAGAAACCCACAGGCCGTCCACAAGCTGCATCTTGCCAGCTTGGTGATCATTCCCAGCTGAGCCTCCCAAGCTTGGGCCTGGCATCCAGGAGCAGGTGTCGGTGTATAATTACCTCTGAGCCTTGGCGTTCCTGGATTCTGCTGCTTATTGAGTTTGCCGTAGAACGGGGAGTCATTTATCCCTCCTGGTCTGGTGGAGTTTTATCAACGTCTTGTGCCACTTGATCCCTGGGCTTCCTCACCGAGGCCTTCTGTGATCAGGACATGTGCTCACAGAGTTGTGAACTATCTCCACTAGTCCTGCGTTCTGCCCATCTTGCCAAAGGATTTCAGTTCCACAGATCTACTCCTGCCTTGCAACCCATGTAGCTGCCCAGGGTAAAGTTTTTGTCTTCCGTGCCTGGGCCTCGCCTCCCTCCTCCCATCCTCCACTCAGAGGGCTTTTCTTCCGAGCTACCCTCAGTCATATCCTCTGTCATCACCATCTGTTTACCTCCCTGTCTCCTCCAAGTAGAGCTCCTTAAAGACTGAAATGGAAACTTCAGAACACATCTTGCCCAACTCAGGGGTAACTACCCATTAGATGCTGGAGGAATTGTTTTTAATTAATAAGTTGAAGTTTAAAAAGCCGGGAGAGGGTGTTAAATAGGACCTGGAGTGTTCTCGGGTCACACTGTGAAGATGACAGCTATCAGTCAGCTATTGCTGCAGGGACCGAAATGTGAGAGCTACCCAGCCGCACAATGCACAAATCATGTTTTCACTGCTGTTCCATTGTGACTTCGATTAGCTTGTAGACCAACACGTTGCTCAGTGAAGCCCAAAGAGGAGAGGCAAGGTCATTTATCTTGCAGATGATGGACCCTTGACAAGTGTTAGACCAGGCAGGGGTGCATGTGCAAAGACTGAGGCCACACCACATACTGGACTGGGATGACAAGATGGGATCAAGATATGTGCGGGACTCACCCCTACATCCCCAAACACACACTTCTCACCTGATCCTCTCCCCCTTTCCCAAGCTAGGGGTATCTGGGTTCACAAAGCAGCTGCATAGAGAGAGGAGGAGACAGACCCAAAGCAAAAACACAAAGTCAAGGCCAGACTTTGGATCCTGCAGTGCAGAAAGCCCAGACCAGGGTGGGGGGGGGGAGGGGTCAGGGGCAGCAAGGAGGAGGCAGCACAGGAGAAGGAAACAAACAGACTGCAGACAAGCAGGGCAGAAAATGTAGCCGTGGACTTCGTGTGAGCTGGCTGTCACTTCCAGTATTCACCTAGGCAAGTCCTCCCCTGCTCAGGCTGTTGGTGAAGGTGTGGGGAGGACTTGAGACTCTAGGAAACCACCCACCCCCGAGGACTGGCGTCATCATTCCTGTCTTCTCATCCACCTCCGTCTGCCAATTCTGAACTCTTCTGGAGACAAACTCCCTCCCTCCATGTTGTTAGACTCCTAAAGCTCTGGGACCATGGAGGAGATCACATATGGAAGTCAAACACTGGGAGGTAGAAAACGCAGCTGGTGGACTCAAGAGCATCTTCTCTGGAGTCAGAAAGTCATGGGTCTAAATTCTGGCACCAGAGACAGAAGGCATGGTTCTCATGGTAGAGAGCTTGCCTTTGCCAGCCCAAGAGCCTGAGTACAAATCCGGTACCACTAAATAAACAAACAAGCAAACATATTCAGTCAGACATTTCCCAGCTGAGTAATCTCAGAAAGTGCCTCCATGTCCTCATCTAAAAAGAAAACAAACAAGAAAAAAGGAGGAGGAGGAAGAGGAGGAGGAGGAGGAAGAACAACAACAACAACAACACTGAGCTGTTCACAGAGATCATACAGAGCTGATGGAGATAGATGTGAGGAGATGACAAAGCAGTACAATGCCCCCAACACATGTCAAGCCCAACAAAGAAGCTCCCAGGCACACTGTCCTCTCCTCTTCTTTTCATCTCAACCTCTCCAGTCTTCACTGACTCTATCTTCCCTGCCCCCCAAAATACATATTATGGAAATACCTGCCGGAGATCTAATAATTTCATCAGTTAATTCCCTCCAAACCCCAAGGCCTATATCCGGATGTGGTGATTTGGACTCGGTGAGCATCCTCCAATTTTTCTAAGTATTCTCCGTCCTACCTTTCATCAACTGCTTTGACAAGGCTCCTGTCCCTTTCAAATTGCTCATCCCTGAGACTTTTTCTCCCCGTTTCCTTATTAAAGACCAATTTTACAAAGCACTTCAGCAGCTCAGCCATTTTTATCATCATCATTAATTTTATTTCCCTTCTCATTTATTAATGGGCTAGGCAGCTTCCAAGTATCTCTTGTCTTCCCTTGATATATTTGTAAAACGCCCTTCTGATTCCCTTTGGAGGCCCCCAAGGCTCTCTACAGCTTTTATTTCTTCCCTTGGCTGCCCTTCTGGTTTTCTGAAGCCTCTGCTGACTCCAGATCTTCCTTTTTTGTGCACAGCTTGCCTTTTCCCTCCCCCCTCCTCCCCTGCTGTCCTTCCTCCTTAGGCTCCATCCCAGGTCTGGGAAGGCTGCACGTTGAGGTCTGCAGCCAGGGTCGTGGCTTTAGTAGCAGAGGGGCTTCTTTGTCCACTGTGGCAAAAGGAAAGGCACACGGGGGAGAAAGACCTGGGTCTCTACTCTATCCCTTTCCTCATGGCTCCTGATCTGTGAATGAGAAACAACCTTCCATGCAGAGGTGGTGTGTGCATGCGTTCCAGTCCTGGGGCTTGATCTCAGAACCTTATGCTCACGCTTGGTGTTTTTGCTCAAGGCTGGTATGCTGCTACTTGAATTCTATCTCCACTTCCAGATATTTCTGAGGCAAAGAGCCTCAGAAAGTTGCCCACCTGGGCTGGTTTCAAGTTGAGACCGTCAGATGTCAGTCTCCTGGGTAGTTAGGGCTATAGACATGAGTCATCAGCACAGGGGTATTTCATGCAGTTTTTAGTGTTGTTTAAATGTGCAATTGGCATGTAGTGCCCACCCATTTGAAGTGCTTAATGATTCAAGTGCTGTGCTATCACCATCCATCCATAGTCTAGTTTTGGTACATTTTTTTCATTCCAACAACTTCTTTCATTCATAATTAATCCCCTTCCTTCCCTCAACTCCAGGTGCCCACTAATCTGTTTTCTAATCAAATCTGCCTTCTCTGAACATGTCATCTAAGTAGAATCCTATGTGTGTGTGTGTGTGTGTGTGTGTGTGTGTGTGTGTGTGTGTGTGTATGCTTGTGCGTGAGGTTCAACCACATCCTAATACGAATGAGTAGTTTATTCTTTCGATTGCTGGGTAAGATGCCATTGTATAGCTAGACCACATTTTCCGTAACTGTTCTCCTGCTGATGGACACGTATGTAGTTTCCATTTCAGGTGGTTATGAAAAAAAATAAGCATGCTGTGAATATTTTGCATCCATGTGCAAATACATCTGTGTAGACATGTGTTTTCTTATCTTTATGCATGGCTCAAATGGTAGGGAGCCTGGCCTAGAAAGTTTAAGGCTCTATGCTCAAACACAACACAGAAGGAAGGAGGGGGAAGCAGAATAAAAAAAGAAGGAGGAGAAGAAAGAGGAGGAGGAGGAGGAGACCAGAGAGCTAATGGGCTCTCTCCACCATGTGAAGACACAGAAGGATGGCTGTCCACAAACAAAGAGAGTGCAACCCCCAAATGGGACCTGGCTGCCACCTGGCCCAAGGACATCCAACCTCCAGATCTGGGAGAGATAAACAGTGAGTGTTTAGGCCATCTGGGCTGTGATGGTTTGTTATAGCAGCCACACTCTTCTCCCCATTCCCATCCCCCACCTCATCCTCACCCCCTCGATGAGATCTCCTGCCTTTATGAAGACAATGTGCTTCCTGCTGCATTGCATAGATACTGGGATGAAGAGACATGCTCTGAAGAGATGTCTTCTTCTCCCCAATATTGTGGCGTATGGGGAACATGATCCATATTTCCCGTAAAAGAAAAGTGATCCGATGTAAGCACAGGGTTGAGGCATTTGAATTTCAATGACTGTGCAACGCAGAAAGAAAAATCAGATGTCCCAAGATTGAGAAGGGAGTTGACACAAATGCTAACTGACAAAGTACCACCCTTTCAGACTGGAGGATTTTGTAGTTCAGCCAAAAAATTTAAGAGGAAATCAGAGCACTCACAAAGTTGCCGGTTTTATGGACTGCCAAGTACCGATACTCAAGAAATCCACTCCTGTTTGTGATCATCATCTCTTCAGAGGGCATGGAATACTTTTCACACTAAGCAAAGTAAAAAAGACATAACCCCTTGGGGTAGGTAAAGAAAAGGACAATCCTATCCAAAAGATGAATAAATTCAGCTTGATGAAAAATGCACTCACGTGTTGTTGTTGTTGTTTTTCTTATTTCTCCCCACGCTGATGATAACTTTGGCATCATACACTCCAGTATCTTAATTAAACACATGTTCATGCCTCCAAATCCTGCCCATGGGCTGGAGAGGTCCCATGAGGGAAGAAGTGAGGAAAGGCAACCCCATCCCCCCCCCCCCGGGTCGGGGAACTCTTCCCTTTGGGGACGGAACCCTTTTGTCCTTCCTCAAGAGATCAGGCCAAGCTTAGTGCTCCCCTATTGCCAGCAAGTCCTCTGCTCTGTTTCCCCATCATCATCGTTTTTGTTTTTTCTACAGCTTCCTGGGAAGCTCCAAAACTCACTTCGTAAGTCAGCAGTTGCTAGGTTTCCAGGAACAGCCATTTCTTAGGATTGGAAACAAGGTGAGGGCTGCTCCATGCCAGCTGCTCTCTTGATCATACACACACAGATGGGAAAACTCACCATCCCTGGCACTGACAGTACCTTACCCAACAAGACCTTGTGTACGTTTTTTAACCGCACGCTCCATTGTTGTGAACTGACCGCACGTGTACTTCCAGGTGCCTGGTACAGGCTGAGGGAGATCCATCTTCAATCACCAAGTCCAAAGTTCACCACGTGCCGTGGTTTCTGAGCCAGGAGGTCAAGCAAACTCCAGGGACTGCTAGAAGAGATGCTCATGATCTGGGAGAGAGAAGCATCTTGTTGTGGATGGCTGGACCCGGTGCTGTCCAATCCAGACTTACCAGTCCCCATACATAGAGGATGTCACCTCACTGTATCAATCCTGATTGCCACAACTAACAAAACAACTCCACCTCCCATTGAGGGGGGCTGCTGTAGGAGGCTGAAGGGCACAGGGGCCCCAACAGAGGCTCCTTACCTCTTCTCTGTATCTTTGACTGTAGGAGTGGGTGTGCAGATAGAACAGACTTGGAAAAGAAAGGCTTGCTACAAGCATAAGGTCAGGCTCTGGATGAACTTGGCTGATCCCCGATCCAGCTTGGTTACAGAGCCACCACAGGCTCCCTAGCCCTGAGTTAGTGACACATACCTGTCTGCTGCACAGAGGCTTCCTGGACAGGCAGAAAGTCCCTGTACCAAGGACCTGAAGGTGGGTCTGGGGACTAAACACCAGCAGTGGCTCACACACATTCTGAGCCCTGCCTGGTGCTCAGGAGCTGTGCTGGAGACTCCCCTGGGTACATAGTCCACTACCACACACAGCACCCCAAGAGGAGCCAAAGAGGCAAAAGAAGTTACCTGTAGTTACTGAAAGACCCCATGCTGAGACCCAGTCTTGCCCTGGTCTGTGTTGCCACATAACAGAGGAGAGAGGAGGGGAGGGGAAGAAAGGGAAGGGGAGGGGAGGGAAGGGGAAGTAAGGGGAGGGGGGGAAGGGCAGATGATCTCAGTGGAGAAATGACCCCCTCCAGCCTTCTGCCCAAGGCTACCAGCCAAGGAGAAAATGTTTCAACCATCTTAAACATGAAGTTGGGGGAGAGGTGTGAATACTTGGGGAATGGAGGACTATTTAGACATAGACTCCAACATCAAAGGAAGGGGGATGTAATGGAAGGAAGAAAAGAAAGTGAAGTAGACAAAGAAAGATGAACTGTCTATCACCCACTTACCTTCCACCTTCTCCATCTCTGTCTTCCTCCTCTCCCCTCCTCTCTCCTCTCTCCCACAGAGACACCAGGCACCCCAGCCCCAATGTGCCACCGCCTTCCATTCCTTCTCTCCTCTTATCTCTTCTAATAATTGCACATTTCCTGGAGACAAATCCAAAGGCCAAGGAGAGAGAAAACGACTTCTCCGTCAATAACCCCACTGAGCAAGTTTCTCCAAACGATTCCTTTTTGCTTTCCTGACAAACCGCAGTCCTTGTTTTCTCCCTCATTTCAAATGGAAGTGATACTGCTTGTCGTCCTCTGATAGAGAATTAATCCATCAGCCATCACAGAGTGCCAATTACATGCCTGACACTGAGGAGAGCACTTTATCTCCATGTGGCATGCCATCTCACAATAATCCAGGCGGCCTCAACCCTCCTCATACAGGAGAGGAAACTGAGGCTCACCAAGATCACAAAGGAAGCAAATAATGGAGATAAACAGGAGAGTTATGTAGGGAAAGTTCACTGGGCTGTCTTGGAGGCATAGCTGGAGGTCAGCTGGATTCTTGCAATAGTGTTGGGGTTCACATGGACAATTGTCTCGGCATCAGTCTGAGCCTCCCTCAATGAATCAGAAGAATGTAGATGGCCGGACACCTGTCATCCTAGCTACTAAGGATGCTGAGATCTGAGGATCATGGTTCAAAGCCAGCCTGGGCAAGAACATCCATAAGACTCTTATTTCCAGTAAAACCACCTGAAAACCACTGTGGCTCAAAGTGGTAGAGCGTTAGCCTTGAGCAAAACAGCTCAGGGCCAATGGCCAGGCTCTGAGTTCAAGCCACATGCCTGACAACAACAACAACAAAAAGGCTGGAGTGGTAGTTTTCAATGTTCTGGGGTCCAGGGTCCTTGGCAACCATGCAGGAAAGCAGGGGAAAGGATTCCTTTGTTGTGAGTTTGGCTCCTTCTGTCAGGCAGGCTGGGACCTCTTCACTAACTCTAGGGGAAGAGCGTTCTTCCTCATGGCTGTCTGGGTGGCAGGCTCACAGGCCCCAGTTTACCAACCTCTCAGCATATAGAGGATGGATAGGAAAACACGGAGCATGAAGCCAGCCAGGGCTGGGGCACAAGTCCCAGGAGACTCTAGGCTGAGGCTGGGAGGCAGAGCAGTGTCTCCTAGCCAGGGCTTCTTGGAGCTGAGAACCTACCCCTGGTTTAAATGTGCTTTCATCTGCCCAACAACCCCTGAGAGAAGGGCATCCACATTCCACTGATGCGGGGAGAAAAAGCCTGCTCAGAAAGCCTGCTCATCCAGCCCAAGACCTCACAGCTCTCATGGCCACAGTCTGAATTCTGCCAAACCAGGTCCCACTGAATCCAGACTGGAAGCACTGAACAGCTCTGCTCCCATTACAACACATTCCATGTGCCCAAGTACTCGCAGGTCCATTAATTACCCCAGCTTGTACCCCCCAAATCCAGCTAGAGCCCAGCGCACAGGGCCCAGAAAGACTAAGGAACCCACCCAATACCACACAGCTGGTGAACAGCACAGCCAGCCCCACATCTTCTCAGCTCAGCTGAGAATGGCCGAGGGAACATCCAAGTCAAAAGAAGAAAGAACCACACAGTCCAATCCCCAAGCAGGAAGGACATCTGCCCTCTCCCCACCAGGTGCCTGGGGCTTGCCACCATGGCTGCCTTGGGTCGAGGCAAGATTAAACGCGAATGAGGAGATGTTGCCTAACAAATTAGCAACAGGTAAAAGCAATCACGCCATCTGTTGCCTTCTTACCCTCTGCCACCCGCCTAATCTCCCTTCTCGGCAGTGTCCCCAGCTCCATGCTCAAACACAAATTAATACACTGGCCTTTGCATATGTAGCTGTGGCTTCAGGTGGGGAGAGAGTCACACGAGCAGGTGGCGAGAAGGTATGGCGGAGATGTCTTCCTCATGTAAATGTGCTTAGTCAGAGAGGGATGTCTGCTGAAGGGCTATGGGACTGGGACAGCAGAGGTGGGCTGAGAATGATATTCATGACACAGGGACCCTGCAGGGGGAAATGTCTCTATCCCTGCTCAATCTCTCTGAGATCCAGTGAGGCAAAGAGCAGACACCTAACCATCCCTGAGTCATAGGAAGGCATGGGTGGGGCAACAGCAAGCCACCCATCACCTAACATGGTCAGGCTGCTTTTCAGACTTTGTTTCCTCACTGCAAGTCTCCAAGATGGAAGGGCGTGCCAGGCCGGCCCAGAGGGGTTCAACCAAAGCTCACATTCATAGTGGCTCTACCACTTATGGGGCCCCCCTGTTGTGTGCCAAGCTCTTTTCTTCAGCTCACCTTCTCATGAAGTATAATGTCTGGGTCTTTTTATGTTGCTGTTGTTGTTTCTGCCTGCTTTACAGATGAAGAGACTGAGGTTCCGGCAGGATTAAACCCAATTATTTATCCGCAGTTACTTCCTGTCTAGGCTGGAGAGGGGAGAATCTGGCGAGGTGGGGCTGAATGGAGGCAAATACATACCAGACAGGGCCTGGTCGGCTCACAGAAAGTTCCAGGTTTTCTCCTAGGTGCAAGGAGATGGACGCTGCTGCTGAAGGGTACCATAAGACAGGCTCCTTCCACCATCCTCTCCACCCTCTGCTGTCCCTGCAGGAGTGACAAGAAGCTGGCAGTCACCTCCTTGGAAACCTTCCTTGGAGTCCTAGAGGGCTGTGACCCCACTGGCCCCCATTTCTGAAGCTTGCTTCTCCTGGTCACAGGAACATGAGCTGGGCCCCTATCCTTCCCGCTCCCACACCCCATGTTTCCCAGGATAGGAACAAGAAAGGAGGGCAGGGCCACCTTGTAAATTCCTCCAGGGACCACCAGAGCACACCTGGAGTCCTGGAGTTGGGGGGAGGGGGGGCTGGGCTCCCACGCCCATGGTCTCCACCGCATGACGTGGGGCAAGGGAAGGGATCCTGGGAACATCAGACCTCCGAGCCCACAGGGGGCAATGTCACACCCTCTGGTGTCACACAGACTGCACCCCGCACTGGCTGTGTGTGAGTCCCAGAGAGTGTGCCCCCCCCATGTACCTTTGCCTCGGCATTTGTAAAATGAACAGAGACAGAGACCCTTCCCCCTCCCAGAACAGCGGGGACCAGCAACACTAAAGATGCACCCAATGCCTGTGCTTAATAAGTGCTCAGTAAACGTCAGGCGGCACGATTATTCTTCTCCATCTTTCTCCTGCCACCCCTGTGCCCAGCAAACAGCATCAGACATATCCCCTAGGGCTCCAGAGCTTCGCCACATCTGAAGTTTCCAATCCCTTGTTAAAAAATAAGCTTCAAAACAAACTGGGCGAGGAGGCGGGAAAGGAAAATAGAGAAGGAGCTTTTTCCACCTGAAGTCAAACCTCCGATTCTGCCGGTGGCCAGGGACAAGCTTGGCCGCCAGCTTCTATAGCAGATCAAAGGGCTGCAGAGTAATCAGCTACAAAGCATGAGGCTTTTTTTTTTTTTTTTTTTTTGAGGGCAGGAAGCCCAGGCCTTACTTCCAAGCAGCTTCCCAAGATGGGCCGGGTGGGGCTGGAGCTGCTGGGTGGCAGGGAAGAAGGGAGGAGAGCCGAGGCTGGCTCTGCTTGCAAAGTCCCAGCTGAACTCTTACCCAGGGATTTGAGTCAGTCAGCCACATCCTTAAGCCCCACTGTCTCATTCCTGCACGAGCTGCCTGGCTGGTGTGGTGAGGGGAAGATACGCAGCAGAAGTAGGGGAAGCCTCTTGGCTCTGAACACATCACCCATTTTCCATCCTCCTCTCTCTGCAGACCAAGAGGAGGATGGGAAGAAGGCTGGTGGCTCCAGTCTGCCTGAGCTCTTCCTGAGTCTCTGTGCTTTTGTGCCTTTGTCTTCTCCCTCTCTGGCCACTCAGGGAATCTGCAGAACCATTTTTCTGCAACCCAGGTTTGCTTCCTCTGGTCTCTGACCCAGGCTCAGGCACTCTGCCCAAGGCCAATGGCCCCACTTGGCAGCCATAGCGATGGCACACTGTGGGCCTGGCCATCACCACGCCTAGCGCAAAGCTGGTGCTCCAGTGACAATGGCTGCCAGCCCTCACCCCACCCTGCCCTCACTCAGCAAGACTGCCAGACCCATCTCTCTGCCTTCTTTTGTGCTCATCCAAAAAAAGAAAAAACCCATCATCCTTCGCTGTCCAGCTAAAGATGCTCACTTGCCTTCCAGAATTCCCCCAGAATCCGTCTGGAGCCTTTAGCCTAGAGCTCATCAAAATCTACTTAGACTGCGGCGATTAGCAGAGATGAGGCATTTTTGCAAGCCTGTATGGAAGTTTGTACAGTTGAATGTTAACAGACAACAGGACGTTAGCTGGCACTTCGAGGCAGTAAGAGAGAGGCCCAAGAGTAGTGAGCAGAGCTCAGGGGATCCAGAGTGAACTCTAAGGACCAGAGATGTTGAGAAACAGAAGCAGTGTATGGCATGTGCCCCACCTCCACGTGCCAGAGCAGAGCGAGCTTTGAACTCCCTTCCTCCCTCCTCCTTCTGCTCCTCCTCCCTTCCTCTCTCCCTCTCCCTCTTTCCCCCCTCCCTTCCCTGCCCCCATACACATGCATACTCATGTACACAGCCCACAGGCATCTCGTGCATCTTTGCATCTTAAGCCTTGTGACTGGTGTGAATCAATCAGCAGGCATTGAAAGGAAATCCCAGGTGTGCTGTTCTAGTCTTCCGCCCTGCTGGGTACAGCACACCCCTCCAGCCCCCCTAACCCCCTACACAACCAACCAAGTAATAAAATGGTAAGTCAGAACAAGTCTTGCCCTTTCTGGAGTGCTGGTCAAAGCCACCATCGGATAGTGAACCCCAGCCTCATCCCTTCTTCCCCGGGATGAGGCCCCAGGGTGAAATCTGTTTGGAGATGAGCTGGGGTTCAAGCCCTGTCTTGGGGTTCTAACTCCTCATCCCACAGGCACAGCACAGAAGGCTCTGCTCTTCAGAGGTGTTGCTCAGGGGGTCAGCTGGAAAGGGAGCTGCTCCGAACCTCCCCAGCTCCCTGGAGGGGCAAGGACTGGGTATACCGGCACCGAGTTAGCTCGAGGAGGTTCAGGACATCTTCTCTCAAGGCCACCCTCTGCCCCCAGGCTTCACCATGTGCTTGACACCTGCTTCCAAATCTCAGCAGGTGTCCCAGTGGGTCAGCTTACAGAGCTGTCCTCTGTCTCCACCGCAGCCTTTGAGCCTCAGGGACCAGGCCAGGGTCTCATTCCCGTCTGTGCTCAGCACCTGAGCACAGTTGCAGACACCTCTTCACCAGTGAGAAACCTTTCCTGCTGGCCACTGGTGGCTCACAGCTGCAATCCCAGCAACTCCAGAAACCGAGATCTGAAGAGTGCGGTCCACAGCTAACCAGGCACAGAAGTCCTCGTCTTATCTTAAGGCCCACTACTCACCAAGGCAGAAATGGAGTGGTGGCCCACATGGCAGAGTGGTACTCTTAAGGGAATAAATGAGGGGACAGTGTCCAGAACTGGTATGAAAGGAAAAACCCTCTACCAAACCTAGAAATGAATGAATGAATGAATGGTCCAGCTGAAGCCTGCTAGAGATGAAAGAGAGATGAACAGAGCTGCTGGACCCTGAAGGAGCCCAGACTCCAGCCCAGTGCCTCCTGGGCCCAGAGACTTGAAAGGGCAGGTCAGTACCTCAGTGGCTTTCCCAGCCAGAAGAAAATGGGTCTCTGCCACCCCTCATCTGCCAGTTTTCCAGCTGTGCCCAAACCCCAGCTCCCCAAGATGTCCCCCTCCCTCCAGTCCAGGCATCCACAGGAGCTGAGAAATGGCCCTGTGATAGAATTGCCAGGCCCTACCACCCCTGCAATCCCTCTAAAGGCCTCAATCAGTTCTTCCTCCAGGCTCTCCCAGGTTCTCCCAGCCTCCTCCGAGGCCGGTGGCCAGCTGTGAGAGATCTCATTCATATTAATGTGAATAATCTGCATTTGCTTCTCCTGGTCCTGCTTACGGAGCACTTTCAGATCCTCATCAGAGCAAGTCCTCAGAGCCAGATCCCGGGCTCAGTGGGCCAGGGATTACTGGGTCCATTTTACAGAGGAGAAAATGAAGGTCCTGAGAGAGGAAGCCATCAATCCAGCCGGAGGTCAACTACTAAGAGCAGAGTCTAAGTGTCCTGGACCCCCTCCCCCCAGGCCACTCACTCCCCCACTGGCCTCTCGCTTCCACCGTCAAGTGTCATCCTCAGCATCATCTCCACCTTCACACGGTCCAGCTCTCTATCATTAGAAAGGCAGACTTTAGCCATCTGCTAAACATGGGTGGATTGACCTGCCATGCAATTCAATGCATGACTTGCGGCCAGACATTTTCCCCCTCTCTGAAGCTCTGTCTCCTTAAGATCAAAAAGCAAGAAGCCTGGGCCTTCCACCTCTTCACCCTTGGGTCCTGAAGAGGGAGCGCCAGGCAGGCCCAGGGAGAGCTGTGGGACTGGAGATGACTCCAGAAGCAGCCTGGGCATGTGGAGGGAGGGGTTCCAATTTGATCATGGAGCGACTCTGTGACAAGTGTTTCTCATACAGTATCAGCACGCCTTTAAAAATAGCTCCCGCCAGATGGCTATTCCACTCATTTCAACGCAACAAACTCCAGGCTCAGAGAGGTTACCTGACTCCCTCGAGGTCACACAGCAAACAGCAGGGACACGTTTCACGTTCAGATCTGGTGCGATTTCCCCAGATCCAAATCCTTTAATGATTTAAAAGGTGAAGCTGGAAAGGGGTACACATGGAACCCCCAGGTCTGTGCTTTACTCCATCTCTGCTTACTTTCCTTCTCCTCCCTTTCTCCTTCCATTCCCTCCATTGAGCCTCACGCCCCACCCACCCCCAGGCTGAGTTTTCTTTGCTGTACCACTTCACCCTGTCATCTGAGCCCCGGCAGAGATTTATGAATCTCACTTCAAGGATTTTTCTTTAATAATAACATTTATAATCATTTTAGAAATTAAGAGCTGAGGATGCAAAGCATTTTAATTAAAATAATCCGCAGTTGATAATTATAGGACTCTCTTAGCTGGAACCATCTTCTCTCAATCTGTCACCGTCTCTCAGGAATCAGCAGATAACCGTGGGCAAGTGAGCGAGGCCTGGTCTCCAAGCCCTGTGTGTGACACTGGGCCCCCGTGTGTGACACCCCGTGTGTGATGCTCAGGCTCACTCCAGAGGCTGTGGGATGAGGAGGGGCTACTCACTTTGGGGCTGGTCCCCAGGGGGCTTCCACTGGAAGCCACGGCGCTGTGCACGCCCCCACCACAGCACGGTCCACTGTGGCTCACCCTGTGTCCCCAAGTCTCCTGCCTCTCTCCCCCAACCCCATCCTACTCCCTCCCGGGCAGTGTCCTTTCCTCTGTGGTCAGGAGAGGGCAGTGAAGGCCTCCAGATGCAGACAGAGTCCCTGGGAATGGACGGGATAGGGAGATCTGCCGGACAGTGACCAAGCTGGCTTTATCACACACACGTGTCCAGGGCTCCATCGGCTCTGCTCTGGCCCCATCCCAAGACCCTCGCCCCACGGCCCTCCCCCGCTTTAGGGATTTCTATTCCAGCAGACACCAGACGCCCGAATCCACCCAGCAGAAAGTGAGAGCCTAGCTGCCAGGGTTCCGGAAGTCAACAGATCCATGTGTGGGGTCATGAAGGAAGGCTTCCACAAGACGCCATGGCTGTGAAAGACGCAGAGGCGTCCACCAGCTCAGGAGCAATCTTCACTTCTGCAATTTCTTGACTGTTTGTGTGTCAAGCACTGAGTTGTTGACCTGTCCCACGTCAGCTTCTCAACAAGCCTGAAAATCACCTTTACCATTAGAGTCCCTGTTGATGTTATTTTCTAAACAAAGAAAATGGGTTTGGAGAGATGGTATCACTTGCTCACGTCAGACTTCCTCCACCTCTCCAGCCAAGCCTAAGTAAGCTTTTCCCCCTCCCCCGCCGTGGGGTTTCCCCAGCAGTGGCTAAGAGTCTGGAGAGGATGAGGCAGAGTCAGTCGTGATAAAATGATTTCTGGGCCTGTGAAGGGCTTGGTGTTGAGCATTCCAGGAAGAGGCAGAGGGGCCTGGTCTGTGCCTTGTCAGGATTCTCTATCAGGCTCAGCCAGCTCAACTCAGTAATTCCATTTTAGGGGGGATCCCCAGTTCTCTGAAGGCACCTGCTGTACCTCTTCCTGAGGACAGACAAGGTTTGGAATCAGGGACCCTAAGCTCAGCCAGGGTGGGAAGCTGTGTGAAGGGTTTGCTGGTTTTACAAGCCTTCTGTCCACAAGTGTGGATGGAAGTGGGCGTGGAAGAGGGAGATGAACCAGGCAGCCCATGTTTTTCAGCACTGCAAGGCACAAACACACAATTCCTCTTAAGTAGTATTCTCTGTATGCCACCTGCCCTGTTTAGGGGCCAGGTGGGCCTCTCTGTCCTTCTCTGTCTCCTCCCTTAGAGAACACTGCATGTCTAGGTAGTGTCACTAACAGGCAAGAATAACCGAGCATCCTGTGTGTTATCTCTTTCTTTCCAGGATTTTGTAAGGTCAGGCACCCCACAGGTGAAGAGTAGATGAAAAGTCCAGGGGAAGTAGACAATGGAAAACTAGAATCAAATCTGCATGTATAAGTGATGGATGCAGATGGGAGAGCGTGGTTTACCTTGGGTAGGGAAAGTAGGAGATGGGATAGGCTGTGTGAGCAAGAGTCCTTTAAGAACCAGGCCTTTGCAGGAATGCTAGGAGATGAATTGGAGGGAGCTGCTGGTTCATGTGTACAAATGAATGTGGGAGGGAGGAGAAGGAGGAAGGGCAAAAATGGCCCAGTGAGGAGTGTGGAATAAAGACTTAATGGCTTAATCCTGTGATCTGAGCTTCAAAACGTTGTAGGGAAATGTCACAAGAAAATGTAAATCGTAAAGTTGGACCATACCAGTTCTTCTGGAGCAGCTGAGCCTTTCTAGCTTTCTGGGTTGAATAGCGAAGCCCAAATTATCCCAGAAGGATTCTCTTTGAGAGCAAGAACCTGCCAGGCACTGGTGGATCACACCTGTTAATCCCCAGTACTCAAGAGGCTGAGATCTGAGGATTATGGTTCAAAGCCAGTCTGGACATAAAAGTCCAGTCTCTAGTTAATAACGTGTGCGCGCACGCGCGCGCGCACACACACACACACACACACACACCATAAAAGTCCAGTCTCTAGTTAATAACGTACACACACACACACACACACACACACACACACACACACACACACACACACACACAAAGCCAGAAGTAGAACTGTGGCTCCAGAGACTAGTCTTAAGCAAAAGAAGCACAGAGACATCACCCAAGCTCTGACTTTAAGCCCCAGGACCAGCATAAAATTGAAAGAAAAAAAAAGTAAGAACCTGCTGCTGTTTTGCTATGGGATAAGTGAGACATGACAAAGAAGGGTCTGAGAGTATGGATGGGAGTTGCTAGTTAGCTAACCAACAGCAGGGAACGCTGGGGAACTGATTGATTCTATAGAGAGGAGGGAGGCACAGGAAGCAAGTTCTGGACCTGTTGAAGCCAGGAGGGGAAGTTCAAGTGCTGGGCTGAACCTCATCCCCTAGCCTTACCACACCTGTACACAGCCCAGAAGGTTCTTAAGGTCTTACACTGTTGGAGGCTCCTGCTTTACCCAGGTTGGCTCTTAGAAGACAGTCCCAGACTTACTCCAAAGTCACAGTGATAATTCATTAATCATGACCTGGTTCAATGGGCTCTGCTCAGGTCTAAGAGCTGACCCTCTGTCCTTCATGCTGTCTTGCAGAAGTCAGGGATGGCTGACACACAGGGGAGCATTCCAGAAGACTGGGGGGAGAGGTGGTGAGACGCTTAGCCCAGGCCCTGAGGCCACACATGCCTGCAAGACAGAAGGATTCCACAAACGCCTGCTACGTGTCTAACTTGTGATGGGAGCGGTAGGAAGATCAGAGGGAACTTTCCAGAACAACGGACAGGTAAGCTTGTGCAGCGTGCTGATGACCCAGAGAAGCTGAGGCTGGAAATGACAGTGGGGGCCTTAGTCCACAGAGAGTATGTTCACCCCAGGAAGGAATTGTCTAGATCCCCAAGAAACAACGTGTGACCAGTTGTCTGCTGGCAGTCTAGGGTGCTGGTGGTTCAGTGAGTGGCAAAGGCCTCTGACACAGACCTCACCTGGGGGAGGGAGGGGCCAACGCTTCTCCTGAGGCAGCTGGATACTTCCAGATTAATCCGAGCAGTCCTATAGAACATTAGTGAGGGGCTTCCCAGGCCAGCCTCATCACTGCTAACAAATCGGCCACTGAGGTGGGATCGATGGCAGCTGAATTGATCCTGCCTCTCTTTGGCTCCTTAAAGAGCTTATTGACCTGAGAGCCTCAGGGGGCTGGGATGAGCATGCGTGTAGTCAAAAGCCCAGGCTCAGCCCACTGTGGGAAGGAGGAAGGCCAGGAGGAAGTCTGGGGAGAAGGGAGCTTGCTCTTGTCCTGCCACGGGCCTCGGGTCAGTCTGCTGACCAGGACTGGATCAGAGCTTCAGCCCCTGCTCTGTACTCCAGCTGCTCAGAAATGCCTGTGGATCAGGGAGGATGCCTTTCCTTCTCCCTTTGCCTCTATGATAAATTGTTCCCTGCCCTGATTGACCCAGCCTGGCCCCTCCAGCTTCCAAACCCAGCTGGGCTATCTCTCCCTACAAGCCTTCTCTGGCCTAATTTCACCCCGAGACTAAAATTCATTCCATTCCTCAACATCCAGGGCATCCAATGTGCAAGAGTTATCACAATTGTTTGGTTTGGTTTTGATGTTGTTACCCAGAGCTCAAACTCTTGGCCTGAAGTTCTCACACAGCTTGCTTGCTCGCTTACTTGCTCACAATGGGCCCTCTACCTCTTGAGTCACGTCTCCAGCCCAGCTCTTTGTTGATTCATTGGAGATAAGAGTCTCGTGGACTTTGCTCACGAAGACCATCCAGGTCTCACTCAGCCTCCTGAGTAGCTAGGATCAATACCACTGTGAGCTGCCAGTGCCCAGATATATCTGTCTACTCTCCAGAATGTAAGTCCTTTCACAACAATACTCTTCCTGTGGTTTTTTGTGTCCCCCAGTGCAGCACTACCAAAATGTGTGTGTGTGTGTGTGTGTGTGTGTGTGTGTGTGTGTGTGTGTGTGTGTATGAGATAAAAGGACATGGATGATACTTCCTGTCAGTCAGCCTCAGTTTTCCAATCATCCGAATGGGGAGCGAGTCTCTGCTTTTTCACCTCCAGTCTTAACAGAAGCTTCTTCTGGAACAAGATCATGCTATATCTGCCATCTGGTCAGAGAACAGGAAATGGAGGTTCAAGAGATAAGCTTAGAAAACATATCACTTGTGTGTATGCTACCTTGTTTTATTTTTTTTTTCCTTTCAAACTACAGCATGCTTACAGAAAAACAACCTTTTCCTAAGCATGCAGTCCAATAAAAAAAAAAATGTCAATATCCAAGACATCTGTGTAACCAACATCCAGGCCAAGAAACTAAGACTTCCTAAGACCTCCACAGACCCCCTTCAAGTCACTACCACCAAATCCACTACGCAGACTTCAAACACCCTAGATTAACTTTCGCCTGTTTCACACTTCATGGAAACGGATTTTCTTTTTTGTGTCTAGCCTTCCTTTCTGCAGCAGGAGACTATGATTCCTCTACGAGGTTTCCTGTAGAGACCTCATTGTTATCCTGAAATAGAATTGCATTTTGGGAATGCACCGGAATTTATCCATTCAACTGTTGATGGGGACATTTGGGTAGACTCCAGCTTGGAGGAGGAGGGCCTATTACTGATTGCTTTAAAATAGTCCCTCTCTCTCTCTCTCTCTCTCTCTCTCTCTCTCTCTCTCTCTCTCTCTCTCTCTCTCTCTCTCTCTCTCTCTTTCTCTCTCTCTTAAACATTTTAAACAACCGTTTTAGAAGACAGGCACTTTAAAATGGCCAAGAAAGGAAAATAATCATGCCATCTATTCGCTTGTTTTAATAATATCACTAAGTCTTGGAGCGGTCTTTTTTCCTTCCTCTTAGGCCTAACCTTCACAGATCCGGTAACAGCCCCTCCCCATTCTTCTAGAAAATATTTTGTGATTGCTCTCAATCCCTAGTGACATGGCCCTTTCTCTGAAACCCCCAAAACAGGACTTGCTAGGCACACAAGTGGTCACTGAACCCCCCGGTAGCCTTGCTTCTGTCCTCTGTGTCTATCTCCAAGTGGTCACTGAACCCCCGGTGGCCTTGCTTCTGTCCTCTGTGTCTATCTCCAAGTGGTGGCCATGTGTCTTCCACAATAGTACACATAGCTATTGAGGACATACAGAATTTACAAAAGACACCAACCCTGGGCTTCTCTGGATCTCTGGATCTGGAGTGAGAATGCAGGAAGATACTCACCACTCTCCATCCCTCCCACCAAACAAGGGGAGTGTGAGAACAACCCGTGTACAAAACAGAATGGGCTGCCCTTTGTGATTTCTGTCCACTCCTCTGTCCTCGGGAATGGAAATAACTGGAAATGGTGGGGCAGACAACGAACTTTGGGGTAGAGTAAACTTCAGCATCACAGATAAATAACCCTGTTGGCTGCTCTCCAGGAAAGACAGCTTTGTCCGACAGCGGATCTCTCAGTGAGACAAACTCCAGTGTCACTGGAGTTTCAGACGTGTTCATATTCTAATTTCATTTCCCCAGACTCCCACTAATCTCTAATTTCCCCCTAGTGTGGTTGGAAAATATATATTATATATATAATCTTTAAAGCTAGGCAGATTTGGGATTCAAATTCCAACTCTATTACTTATTAGTATGGCTTTGGGAGAATTATTCAATCTCTCTGAATTTAAATAGTGATTATATTTCTTCATATCAAATATTTTTCAGCTCTCAAATTTGCATTTGGTTCTTTGCATGGTGTTTTTCTTTCTCTCTTTGTTATGCTGAGAGAATTCTCTTTACATTTATTGTGACAGTATCTGCATACTTTACATCTTTTTTTTTTTTATTAACGGGGGCAATGCTGGAGTTTGAACTCACACTTGCTAGACAAATGCTCTGCTACCTGCGTCAAACCTCCAGCCTCTTCACTGACGTCTTTTGCTGTTATCCCTTCAGCAGGTAGCTCCAAATATTTCATTCCTTTAGCTTTAGCAACTTTCCTTTTTTTGTTTTCTTTTGGTGAGGGTTGAACTCGGGTCTTCACATGTGTGAGGCAGGTGCTTTGCCACGTAAGTCATTCCTCCAGCTTCTGTTTTGGCCTTGGTTTGTTTCAAGGTGGGATCTCACTTTACCTAATCCCTGGCTGGTGCTCTGATTTTTCCTACTGTGCTCCTCCAAGTGACTGGGGATGATGCGTTGACACTACTGACCCTGGCTATGATGCTTCTCCAGTTGCTGGGGCATCGTACGGTGGTGTCCAGCCATGGGGCAGGCTGCCCGCCACCCAGCACGGACTGGTCCATTGTATCCAGCATCGATCATGCCCTGCTGTGCAGTTCTGACCCTGGCAGTTTGCTTCCTATTTTCTGGACTTTAGCTTCTCTTGAAAATATCAGGGATTAGATTAGAGCCTCCTCCAGTGGCTTGACTGTCACTGAGCTCATCCTAGGACAACTTGGGCGAGGCAAGAGGTTCAGGGAGGGGGAAAAAAGTGGGGGGGGGAGGAACAGTGAGCTCAGCCCCACTCAGGTGCCCACAGGGACAGGAAGGCAGCCAGCTTGTGTGCTGAGCGCAGGAAATGTGGCCCTGCTGACATGGACTTCAGGAAAGCCCAGGGGAAGATAGATTTCCTACCCAGAAGGGGGAGAAAGAACATGGGCTCCCCACCATTCCCCTCCGGAGCGGAAACTGGGATTTCAGCCACAAATCAAACCTGCTCAGCTCTCTACCTGGAGGCCTCCCTCCTCCTCGAGGCTCTGATGGAAGCAGGTTTTGATTGCATCCTGAAATGAGCTCATCCCTAGAGCTGGGCCCAGTGAGGCCTGGCCTAGTACATTTCTTCCCACCCTTTCCCCTCCCTACCCCCTGAGCACACGTCTGCAGCTCTGCACTGAGGGAACTTTGGGTCTTGGCTTTGCCTCTCAGGGCCCTGTGACCCTGCACGCATTCCTCCTCGGCCTCTGTTTCCACATCTTTAGAGACATAATGATCACACTGCCTCAAGTCTCAGCAAAATTGTATGTTAGAACAGCCCCAGAGCTGGACCATCTCTCCTGGCCACTCACAGGGTCCCCAGTGTAGTGGTGGGCACAGGTGGAAGGATGGCTTGTCATCCAGGGAAGTCCCCACGCATACAGTTCCCTTCTCAAAAGCAGTGGCACCAGTGGTAGGTCACTCTTATGATCCTAGCTACTCAGGAGGCTGAGATCTGGGAATGGTGGTTCAAAACCAGCCCAGCAGGTAAATCCATGAGGCTCTGATCTCCCAGTAATCACCCCAAAAAAGCCAGAAGTAGGGCTGTGGCTCAAATGGTAGAGCACCACTAGTCGGACTGAGAGGTAGAGAGGGGGCTGGGGACAGGAGGCTGCGGGGGCAGGCAGGGCAGGACCCTCGGGATCTATACATCTGAGCTTCCTCAGTGGCAGGACGGGGAGCAAACTCAGAAGGAAGGGCTGGCAAACACTTGCTTGCTGTGCACTTGCTCGAATGGTTCCAGGACCATCCGAACACCACCATCTTTGTCCCCTTGCTAAGGGTCTTTCCACCTCATCTCTGTCTCCATTCTCCTCATGTCCACACCCACTTTTTCTCAAACCATTCATCCAGAATTGCTTACCCCTCCCCCCCATGCAGTGAGGAAGGTGGAAGGTGGGGGTGTGGGGCAGGCACGGAAAGCCTGCCTGGGAGATCACTCGAACACAGAACCTAAGTCATGAGGGGTACCCTAGGTCCTGGGCAGCCTCCATGGGGTGCCAGGTGTATGAGAGAGGCCCTTCAGCTGTCCTCAGCTGCAGCTATAGGTCAAGAGGACACACGGGTGTCAACGTATCCAGAGGAGTTTGGGAAGATCTGCGTTCAAGCCTCACCTTGGTCCTAATGCTTGTGAGGTCAGGAGGAGAGCTGAGTGACCTCTCTGAGTATCTCCATTTTTTTCTCCTTGGCCTCATAGGTAAAATGATTGCCCCCATCTGCCTTTCAAATCTGTCAGGGAAATGAAACAAGGGGCCACTGGGCTCACACTGGCCCTGGAGACCTCTGTGGCTGAGGTAGAGAGGCTGACAGCGGACCTGTTGCAAGGCAGCCTTCTGCTGCTCCAAGACCAGAGCAAGGGGAGAGCCAGGTGTCCAGACACAGACGAAGGCAGAAAGGACAGCAAGGCCTGGGGTGCTTTGCTGGCTAGGACAGCACCGACCACAACCAAGGGCTAGAGCCATGGTTACCTGGAGAATAGACCCCAGACTCAGGCATGCCCTGAACTCACCTGTCCTGACGGAAAGATAGGCAGTGGCTTTTGAAAAACCCTGCCTGGAATGGATAGGCGCTGCCTCCATGTGCCTGCCAGTCCCCAGCTAACTCTCCTGTTCCACCATCAACCCTGTCCCGAATCTGCTTCCCTTCCCAAGCTCCAGCTTTGGTGCCCAGGGTATCCAGGCTGGGGCACCTGGTAAAGCTTCCAGTGCAGTGCAGCCCTGCCTCGCCCCCACCCTCCTCCCGACAACCTCCCTCACACCTGTCATAGGATGGGCCTGTTTCCTCCTCTCCTCTGCTGGATAATTAAGCGTCTTTGTCCTCACTCCCCTTCCTAATCTATTCATTGTGAGTCATTAGTGGGTAATTGGACAGAGCTGGAGAACCTTGACAGCTCCACACTGGACTCTGAGGCCCCTCCCCGTGGGTCTATCAGCCTCCTGGCATACTGCTCCACAGCCAGGAACAAGCCGGCTGTGGCTGTTTCCCCTTGCCTCGTTTCCTCTTACCTGTGATCTCACCCCCTTCCCATTGCACAGCAAGACTGTGTATCCCCTATCTCTAGCCCTTTGTCCTAGCAGCTGCCAGATACTCAATAAATATTTCTTCAGTGGATGAGTAAATAATAATATTCTATAGGTCAACGCATGTTATTTTATTTGGTCTCTGGGACTGGGCACTATCCCTGAGCTCCTCAGCTCAAGACTACCACCCTACCCCTTGAACCTAGGTGGCAATTCCACTTTTCTAGTGGTTAATTGGAAGCATAAGTTTCACAGTCTTTAGTGCCTGAGCTGGCTTTGAACTGCGATCCTCAGCCTTCTGAGTAGCTAGGATTACAGGTGTGAGCCACTGCGCCCAGCTCAGTGAAAATATTTTCTGAGCCAAAAACGTCAGTGGCTCATACTTGAAATGCTAGCTACTCAAGAGGCTGAGATATGAGGATCTAGATTTGACGCCAGACTGGGAAGGAAAGTCTCACAGACTTTCTAATCTCCAACTAACCACCAAAAACTAGAAGTGGAGATATGGCTCAAGTGGTAAAGTGCCAACCTTGAGCAAATAAGCTAAGAAACAGCACCCAGGCCCTGAGTTCAAGCTCCAATACTGGGGTGCATGTGCACACACACACCCCAAAAATAAAAAAAGAGAGCTGGAAACTGGTCAAAACTAGATTAAGATTATTTTGTCAAGCCGCCACTTTCTTTGAGGGCCCCTGCCATGGGGTATCTGAGGGCAAGTGGGCCCCAGTGGATAGATTAGAGAAGCAGAGGGATATCATCAGAAGGAACAAAGATGGCCAGGTAACATACTAGAGAGAATGAACACACTTCTCACAGGATCTGTGACCTACGGAATGGCAAGGGGGTTTCCCAGCACAAACTGTCTTTTGGGTACTGTGTCCCACAGCCAGAATCACTCCAAAGACCACGTGTCCTCAGGAAAGAACTTTCTCCCTCTAAACTGTCTCTCCAAGGGAGGCCACACCTTTAACCCTAGCCATAATGAGTCTCACTTGGAACTGTGATGGGGGAAGGTAGACAGGGCAAGAAGAGGAGAGTGGAATTGTTGAGAAGAGAACAAGCAGAATGAGGACCACCCAGATTTCACCACAGTAACTCTGCAAAGGAGGAATTTATTGTACTTACTTTAAAGTCAAGAAAAATGAAGTTGAGAAGGAGGACCACGTTTTTGCAGTCTTACAAAAATGAAGACCACATTGTCTTTTTCACACAAGCTATCACCAAGGAGATTCCTGGGTTTGACCCCTTGAATAGGGTTGGTTCCCACCGCCCCCCAAACACACAAACACCAACCCTTCTCCCAGTTAAGTCTTTTCTAGCTTGCCCACACTTGATTCCACAGCAAGTTTTTAACAGCCTTCCCAAAGCATAAATTAATTACCATAGAAACACAACTTTTCTGCGCTTGTACCTAATTATCCTACATTACATTTGTTTTTTTTTTTTAAGATTACCTATTTACAGTGACAAATATAATGGCTAGCGACCGGTTGGGAAACACACAGACTGGGAACACATGACATGGGCAAAGGAGACAAAGGCATCCAGTGTCCTCGCTTTCCACAGTGCAGGGTTGTTGATGGCATGACTCACAGACCAGGAAAATAGGTTCGTTAACCTAACCAATTGCTTAAGCAAGGTCAGCTCAGACCTTCCTAAATCTCTTGGTGAATTGTCTCCTAATCAGTCTGACTCCAAAATTCTGATTCTTTGCAGTCACTACACAAACCCCACATTGCATGCTTTATGTTTTAACCCATGTAGGTGTAAACTCTTGGGAACTATTTTTTTTCTGTTATTTGTAGATGTTTCACCTCAACCTCTGACTCTTCCTGTCTTTACCCACAATCTCTTCCATATTCTTTCTCAAAAAAAAGTCTAAGAACTTGAATGGGGACAACAGAGATTAGACAGAGCCTGAGCCTGTCTGGGAAGGGAGCTGTAACTCTCTGAATAGACTTCCTAGCAGAGCTATCCCTTCTGCTAAAAAAAAAAAACAAAAGTCCTGGAACTAGTGTCCCTGTCATCTTGAAGAGAATCTACCCACCCTGCCCTGAAGATCAAAGAGAATCAGAAAGATGTTACCTCCACCTTCTATGGAGAAACAGATACCTAGATTCTCAGACTTGGAAGGAATCTTCCAGAAGTGTTTAGTCCAATATTTGTTTTCCAGTGTGGCATAGGCCATTCCTTCCTGCTGTGGGATGAGGTCATGGTATGGGTAACCCATGGTCATACACAGGTCAGCAGAAATCTCGTATGTGGGAGAGTGCCACAGCCTACATTGCATGTGTAGAGAGAAGTATGTGAACTCTCCCAAATTTCTTTCCCTAGGACAATGCACAGGAATAGCCTTCTAAGGATTCCGCCTTGTAAACAGCTGATCTGACCTATGGCTCTTGTCTTACTAAGGAGCAGAACAAAGCTCTGGAAGTGGCAGGCACAGGCCCAAAGGTACTCAAATGCATTATTGAAAGTGCCCCTCAGCCCCCAACTATAGCTGCATCTCATTTTAAAGCTAGGCAAACGGAGAAGCAGGAAGAATGGGCAGATTGGAGCACCTGACCCAGGATTCCCCTACAAAGATTTGATCCTAAAGGCCAAGAGTCCCCAAGAACCCAAGCACAATCTTGTGGCAATCTCCAGATCTTATCACAGACAGAACTCCTTGGCCCTCTGAGGTTTGTCCGTCTTGCTCCCTCCTGTTGATCCCAGCGTTTCCCCTGTGCCAGGCCCAAGGTCTGAGAACTAAGAGTTGGAGCCAGATCCTTCTTGCCTGAGGAGCACTGTCCTGTGGCCTCAGGTCTGCTGGTATTATAACGAGTGCTGGGCATGGCGTCTCCTCCCTGGCAGTATGCTGGTTGGATGAGGAAGAAGAAAGCGCTTAGGCCTCGGGCTCTGCTCAGCAGGGCTTCCTGGCAGCATTGTTTCAGCCCCTGTCTGGTCTTCTGAACTCTGGCTTCCTAGGTAGAGAGAAGACATGACTTCAGTCATTTCTGGGTAGGGACGGCAAGTTGGCAAAGTCAGCATCAGTTCATACCATTTCCCATTCATCTCTGCCCACCGCCGAAGCGCTGGTGTTACCTTTCCCTCCCTACCTCACACTGCAGACATTTCCAATGGTGCCCCTAGCCCTCCTGGCCCCTCACCCTAACCCCCTCCTGCAGGACTTTCCCTCTGTGACCAAACAAGCCCACATCAGCTCCCACTAATGGGAGCAAGCCCTGCAAGCTTAGCAGCTTGTTAAGATGTTGGATGCCTCCTGTCACCCCTTTATGCTAAACCTGTCCCTTGCAGAGGATTAGAGTGTGGCCCATGCCATGTGGCCCAAAGTCACCTACCTTGCAGACATTCCAGCCACCCCTGACCCACATGGGAAGAGCTGGGTGGATGCCTGGAAGTGCCTGCTTCTTTGAGACAGCAAATCTGGATTTCCCCTCTGTGCTCCCAGAGCCCCTTCTGTCCTCCTCTTCTAAAACATTTCCCACATTATTGAAGCAGTTGATTCTCAACTACTTCTTCCACTTGGCCTGGGCTCTCAGGGGCCAGGGCGAAGCACTCTTCGTTCTTCCATCCCCCAGCACATCGTATGGGGGCCACAGAGCCGTGCCTGGCATCTCACTCGGACACTTGTTGTTTAAATGTCTCGACCCAAGAAGGGAGTGTATTGAATAACCTCACAGACAACTGGAGAAGGTAAAAAATAATTCTCCCTAAAGGGCAGAGAGGAGAGGAGATTTGCAGTCAGAAGGGCCTGGCAGGCTGAAGAGGGGGATAAACACTGGCTAGACAAACTGGGCCGAGACTGAAACTCAATGTTCCCATCTACTTTGGCAACCCCTGGCTGCTTGTCTTGCCAGGGAAGTTATTGACATTGAAATTGAAATTGAAATTGAGTTAGGAGAAGGGAGGGAGGCTTGTGGGAGCCATGCAAATGAGGGTGAGGGAGACAGACACTCCTATTCTGGGAAACCTTTTGTTGCTCCAGGTTCCCAGATCCTCTTTACATAACCTGTGACCAGGAACGGGGCCTTTCATCTCTCCCCAGCACAAAGGCTGTAAGGTCACTCTGTCCAGTCTAACCACAGCTCTGTTTCTAAGCACCTACTATGTACCAGGAACTAGAAAATTGTGTTCTTCACTCACACAAGGCACTCATCTGCCAGCTCAACTCAACCTCTCTTATCTCCCAAGGCACAGCACTCCTGCCAGCGATAGCCCTGACAGGTAACTGGCTAGCTCATAATTGAATGACTCAAGTAACAGGGAGATCACTACTTCAACCAACAGCCCCTTTTGCTTGTGGAACAGCTCCATTGTTCCAAAGGTCTTTTCGGCACCAAAATCTGTCTCTCCATCAGTTGCCATGGGTACTGTATCTCCTGTCTCCTCCTCCTCCCCCAGGGTCTCCATGGGGGCACCCTTGTCTGCAGTCAAGGATGCAGGCAGACAGGACTCTACAGAGCAATGGGTAGATGGATAGTGCTGGGGCACCTCTCTGATGTGGGGATGACCTTGAGTGACCTCATCTCAAAGGAGACCACTCAGCTGTCAACCCTGTGTGTGTGCACACGTGTCCCATCCTCAGCATGTGTGCTCCCTGTCTGTCATTCTCTTGCTTTCATTTGTCACCACGCTGTCACTCACACATCATAAAATGGGGCCCAGGTGTGAGAGAATGAACTGCAATCAGAGCCATGAGAAGCAGATTCTGAAGACTGACAGACAGACAGGAAGCCAGCCTGGCTTCTGCAGAGATGCAGGCAGCAGGTGGGCGACATCCCTGATGCAACCATGCCCTGCCCCAGGTCAGATGGACAGTCAGTTGGCACAGACAGACAGAAAGAGCCCCCAGGAGAAACAAAGTCAGACCAACACACTAGGCATGTGCACACACACACACACACACACACACACACACACACACACACACACCACAGACAACAGGTGTATTTACTTGAGGACATTATTTGGCTTTGGGCCTTTGAAAACGTAGGCTGTCCTCCAGGCCCTCTATGACCAAGTTCTTAAGAAGAGTCTGAGCCCCTTGATAAAGGAAGGAGCTCAAGTTGTGCCCATCAGCCATTTGTGAGCAGCCTGTTTCCTCCCACATTTCCGGCTCTGCCCCAAACCTCCCGCAGAACACAGGGAGTGGAATATGTGAGAGTGATCACTGAGCACTATTAGCCCATGCTGGGAAATTGGATGCCAGAGAAGAGAAACGACTCAAAGCCCTATGGCTAATAGGGGGCAAAGGTGAGATGTGAACCCTGGCCCCAGCAATTCTTCTCAACTTCCCTCCTTAGAGACGAGCCAGACTGCGTGTACTCGGATTCCCTCTGACTCTGTTTTCTCAGGACAGCCAAGTAGTCGTGGGAAGACTGGATGATTTATGTCCCAAAGGCAGTCCCCACTGGAAGAGGCTGTAAATTGAGCCAGAAATAGCAGATGATGTCACCCAGGGCATCCCCCCCCCCCCCCGGCCCTTGGCATCATCCTCAGGAGACCATCCCGAGAACGAATGCACGAACAATTACAGAGATTGGATTTGCTCTTTCCTGGCCCGGCCAGCTCACACGTCATTCCTGATATTCAGGGAACACCTGCCTATTCGACCAGCTCCCTTCCCAAGTCTGGAAACATCTGAAGGCAATGCTGTATTCCAGAGACAGGAGGGACCCACCCACCTGTCCATCACCCAGGGCCCACCCACCTGACCATCACTCAGCGTCACTTGGTCCTTACTCGGCCTGGGCCCCCTTGCACATCACACTTCCAACCCTGCATCTCCTCTTCCCAGCATCTCATTTCCTGACTCATTTTAGTCACTTACAGCCTTACCTCTGGCTCAAACCCAGGGCTGGGTACTGAGCTCTTGTGCCTTCCTGTTTGACCTTGATCACAATTCCTCCTCTGGCTAGGCTGCTGTTATGGATAAGATCGAGTCAGCCATGTGCTTAGGGAAGCCCCTGTGGCTCAGAAGAACTGATTCTGCACAGTTCCTTCTGCATCTGTGCTCGATGGTTTCATGCTAGCAGATTGTAGTCAGCTATGGCTGGCTTATGTACACCAGAGAAAGCAGCGAACACTGCAAAGCAGGGCTTTTTGGCTTGTGGGAGCCAGTTGTCGGGCATTTGTCAGCACTCCTGTGAATTGAGGATTTATCCAACTGAACCTGGCCACATGGCGCCACACCTCAGCCTGCCAGGTAATAGCCCCGCTAATTCGCCCAACCCTAGGAGACCCAGAGAAGACAACCCAGCCCCATGCTACAGTCAGAAGCGAAAGCTAAGGATAGGGTCCAACCTCAGATCATTCTGTGAGTGAGGAGCAGGCCTGGCTCTGTAACCTGAGAGCCTCCGTCCACAGGCAGTGGGTTTGCAGCTGCAGTTTTCCTTTGAAACATATGGTGTAGGACTCTGAAGTGACAGGCTCCATGTGGCTTAGGCCAGTCAGAGCATGTGGGAAACGTTGATTGGAATAGCATAGGGTGAGTGTTGGTATAACAGGGAGGGGTTCCTCCTTGTCGTGAGGTGGCTCTTGGTCCTCAGTGCTTCTGAGGAAACCCAGGAAAGGCTAAGCACTGATTTGATGTGAACAGCCTAGCCATCCCAGTGGGCTGTGTGCAGGATCCAGGAGTCTACCAGGGGTGGTGGCAGGCCAGCCATCAAGGGAAGATGGTGGCCTTGGCTGTGTGAGAGCAAACTTGCTCAGTACCACTTCCCCCCAGAGACGGGTGAGGTGCATGTCCATAGCTGCTGTTTTCTCTCCCTCTCCTTCTCCCTCTGCCCCCCCACATGCACATGCACACACACGTGCACACGCGCACGTGTGCACACACACACACACACACACACGCAGGACAAAAAGCCTCAGGATTCCTGGTGCAGGCAAGAACACTCTTTGCAGCCCAACAAACGTCACCCACCTTGAGGCTTACTTCTGAACGGCACATACATTTGTGCTGAATGCATACACTCAGAAGTAAGAATTTCACCTCCACTTAGCAACCACACTGAAGCCATAGCTACCCCAGGACGGTCCCCATGAGTCCTCTCCTGGCCTCCTAGCTTCCGATCTTCTTCCCTGCATTCCAGCCTCCACCTGCAAGCCAGGCCCAAGTTGCCAGTCCTGATACTGATCTTTGCTCCTTATCTTGCTTAGAACTCTGACTTTCCTACCAGGAAAGACCCGATTCAGCAGCACCGCCCACTGCCAGCGTTAAGAGGTCACGGCGGCTATATGGAGCCATGAGAAAATTGCTCCTCTATCGTCCTTGTCTGTCCCTCACCACTCATCATACTTTTCTCCAGCTCCAACAGGGAACGCCATTGCTTTCAGAGAATTCTGAGCAAGACCATGCTCTGGTCTGCTTCTGCAGAAGCCCTTGGCTGTGTCCAGCTGGTCGAAGAAGGATTGGTGGCCTTCTTCACCTTGCCAGCTAACTAACCAACTCCCCCCTGCTCGTTTCCATCTGTTGAGGGTCTGGATGCACTGTAGTAGCTCAGGAAAGGCTTGTGGCTTGATTCTGTGTTCTCAGCCGGCTCCTTCCTCGCCTTTCCCTCGGCTGGTTTTCATTGTTTGTTTTCTGTATTCGGATTAAAATTCAAGCCCCAGGCTTTGAGCTCTCACTTGGCTTTTGTGCCTCCTCTAGGTCATCAGTGGATTAGTGGGCTCCATTCCCCCTCTTCTCAGAGCCATGCCTTCCTCAAGCCTGATCATCAGCATCTACTCCTCCCTCCTTCCTTCCTCCCACTGGGCCACCACCCTCCTGAGGCCCTCAGCCTGCAGGACTAACACCAACCCCTGCGCTTGCGCTCTCATGCTCTCTCTCTCTCTCTCCCCCTTTTCTTTTTGTTTTTCTTTTGGGGTTCTGGGGTTTTTTTGTTTTATTGTCTTATTTTGTTTTTCTTGTCCAAGTCTGGAACTCAAAGTTGATCCCTGACACTTCCACTCATTAATTAGTGCTCTACCCACTGAGCCAGGCTTCCAGCCCCAGCCATCTCTCTAATTCCTGTTCCCAGCTTTGCGGCACTTCTAAGTCACCTGTATCAGCTCCTGCTCAGGAGTTCTCTACTATACTTAGAGATTAAGGCTCGAAGTAAGACCTGGTTTCCCTGCAGCGGCCAGAAGCTCACTGTGCCGCCTGAGCAGGAATGAGGAGCTCCAGGAAGAGGCCATTGGAAGACGGTTAAAGCAGCTTTGCCCTAGGACAGCAACCCTTCTGAGAAGAGAGCAAGGTCCCTTTGGGATGAAGGGCTGGGGGAGTTGAGTAGCCCACAAGACAGAGCCTGCCCAGCGGTGGCCATGTCCTACCAAGCGTGCTGATCCTCAGCTTACCTCCAGCCCAGAACAAGAGGAACTTAGCATCTGTGCAGCCTTCTCTCTGTCAAGGGATTTGCTAAAGCAAGATTCATAATATCTAATGGGCTTCCTTCATCTGCTAATTTAATAATTCCTGTATTTAAAAAATGAGCTCGTTTGGCCCACAATTTGCTTCCCAGAGGCCTCACGCTGCCCAGTGCTCATGACTGCATTAATTCTCAGACACAGGAATTCTCAGACCACCCCTTGTTTATAAGAAAACAAAGCTGGGTATGATCGATTTAATGGCGCTCGCTCTCCTTCCCCTCCCCCGCTCCTTTGGAGAATCACATGGGCAGGTGCCCCTCCCGCTCTGCCTTCTCCTAGCCTCTGCTTTGGCTGAGAAAATGGGTTTATGTGCAATGGGACCAAGGCTCAGTACCCAGGAGGAGGGGAGCCTGAAACCACCCCCTACACACACCACCACCACTACCACAGCTTGGTTCATCTCCATGGAACATGGAAGCAACTCCCTAGATGAGGGAGCCCCTAAGCCATTCCTGCTGTCATCCCAGAATGCCTAAGGCTACATAGTTTATGAAGAATAAAAATGTGTTCTTGTTCTGTTCTGGAGGTTGGGAGACCAGGATTCAGGTGCTGGTGCTGGCAGGTTCTCAGTCTTGTGAGGGCTGCTGGCTGTTTCCGAGATGGAACCTTACCTCATCCTCACATTGCCATGTATCCTTAGTATCCAGTCCTTTGACAAATTCCACTGATGGCAGTTCTACCCTCATGACCTAACCACCTCCCGATGGCTTCCCCTCTTAATTCTGCCACACTGGGGTTGGAGCGCTAGCACGTGAGTTTGGGAGGGTGGCACCTATTCAAACCCTAGATGCAAGATGCTTGACTCCATGTCAGAGTTCCACACCCGGTCACTGGATCCACCCTGGCCTCACTGGCCTTAGACAACAGTATCGTGGAACCTGGTATTCATGGACTCCCGAGAGACTGATAGACAAGACTCACAGTGTATTGACCCTGACAAAACTGAAGGTAGCATCTGAGTGTGTGTGTGTGTGTGTGTGTGTGTGTGTGTGTGTGTGTGTGTGTGTGTGTTGGGGGGGGGGTTATGACCAACTTTATGACCATATTGGGTCCACATTCAGTTAACCTCTGTTAAGGAGGGTATGCTTGTGTTGGAGAGAAATTTATATGAGATAGTCCTCCAGATTCTTCAACTTGTTCATTGATTCATTTACTCACTCATTTGTTCACTAATAAGCATTACACTAGGTGCCACAGATAGCAATAGATACAAATGCAGCCTTAAAGACTCTACAGATTGGACCCGGGCCCTGGTGACTCATACCTATTATCTTTGGTCATTCTTAGCCAATCTGGGCTAAAAAGTCCCTGTGACACTCTCATTTCCAGTTAACCACTAAAAATCCAGAAGTGGCACTCTGGCCTAGAGTGGTAAAGCAATAACCTTGAGTGAAAGAGTTCGGGAACAGTGCCCAGGCCCTGAGTTCAAGTACCATGATGGACAAAAAAAAAGACTTCACAGCTTGGTTTCAGGGAACACCTGTCATTTGGTGTAAAGGGGACTATCAGAGAAGTTTCTTCAGGGCACACAATGGTTTACAAGAGATCACATAGAGATAGGGAAAAGGCCTGGATAGAGGTTTTGCAGAGTAGAAGAAGCTTGAACAAGAAATAAGTAATTTTCCAAGTAGATGATGGAGATGAGAGCCCTTGGCAGAGGAAATAACACAGGTAAAGAGACTGGGACATGAACTATGTTTAAGTAAATATAATGTGGCCTAGACCTAGAGTGTATAGATAGAAGTCAAAGGGAAAGAAGGCTATGGATAAAGGCGGATGGTAACAGGAAGGGTAATTAATCTAAGATGAGGGTCGTGGGATATCTTCTGAGAACTAAAGGATTTAAGCTATAGTTCTTAATGAAACCGTATCTCATAAATGATGCATGTGTAATTTCTCCTGTTTTCTTTCTACCATTGCTATATTCAGTATTAACTTGATGTGTGTGTGTGTGTGTGTGTGTGTGTGTGTGTGTGTGTGTGTGTGGTCAGTCATGGGGCTTGGGAAATGTCCCTGAGCTTTTTTACTCAAGGCTAGCACTCTATCACTTTGAGCCACATCATCATGTGCAGTTATCTAGTGGTTGATTGGAGATAAGTCTCATGGACTTTCCTGCCCAGACTGGCCCACTATCCTCAGGTCTCATCCTCCTGAGAAGCTAAGATTACAGGTATGAGCCACTGGTGCCTGGCTTAATTCACATTTAATATGTACTCCACCAAGCCTTTACATTTTCCTAATTCAAGCCACATTGCACAAAACCCAAAATTTCAATGAGCGAGCAATTTTCCTCCAAATGATTGCAAACTCAAATTCACTCTACTTCCCTCATTCCTCCCCCCCCATCCTCTCTCTAACTGTGGAGTTCAGAACAAGGTTAGCACAATTTTATCAGGAAAATATCTGCAAAATGTAATAAGAATGAAAACAATCCCTTTAAAAAGAACATATAACTTATTAAAACAACCTTAATGCACTTCCAACACCAAAGCCTTGGGAGAAATCTTCTGTTCTCCCCTCAAGAAATGAGGAGTCTTTTCAAAGACTCATAATCACAGAAAGGCCTGAGCAGAGGTAGAGACAGGAAGCAAAAAAAAAAAAAAACAAAACACAGAATGATGAGGCCTGTGGGTACATAGGAGCAGCCAGCACTGGGAGACAGGAATAAAGAGGACAACCACCCAGTGTGGCCACAGATGTTATTGCCTCATCTTTCCTCAGCTGGCCAATTTTCAACTTGGATTTAGGATATTAGGATATCAGATCCTCGTGCCACTCTTACTGACTTACTGGCTCCTGTAGAACAAGACCTGCACCTGCCTTAGATGCAACATAACTGGGCCCCCAGTTGGCGCCCAATTCGCACCCAGCTGCCTTTCTCCATTAGCTCCCAGAGCCAGTTATGACTTGCAAATTACAAAGAGCATAAACTTGGGCTTGAGGCTCTGGAATCCAGTGGGTGAAGCTCTTTAATGTCAGTGGTCCCTTTTCTCTTTCATCTCGCCACGAATTTTTGTTTCAATCAAGTGCACTACCGCTATTCAAATGTTTCTATCTCTCTCTGTCTTCTAGGCACCCAGTAACAAAGCATTTCCAGGGCTTCTTGCTGTTGGGTGTGTCATGTGACTGGCTCTAACCAATGGATCATGAGCCAAAGTAACCACGTGACTAGTTCTGGCCAACGGCATATAAATAAGAGTGTCAGTGCCAGTCTGATTGTTTACTGGTGTGAGGCCTTCAGAGTCCTGTTCTGTTAAACACAGTGGCTGATGAGAGTCAACGCAGGGACAGTTCTGTCCAATGACTACTCTGCGTGTCTCCTTTCAACCCAATAGATACGAAGCAAAAATGAGAAATGAAGCCAGGCACTAGTGATTCATGCCTATAAATCCTTGCTACTCAGAAGGGTGAGATTGGAGGATCATAGTTCTAAGCCAGCCTGGGCAGAAAAGCCTGAGAGACTCATCATTTTTCTCTAATCTCCTCCTTCCATCCACTGGGCCCAGCAACCCAAGATCCCTCTAGCTTCAGTTGATGATGTAATTTTCTCTGTTTCTCTATTTAGTTATTCATTTCTTAAAAAAAAAAACTCCTGAGCATCCACAGAAGGCAGGATGTGAAGAACTGAAGGCGAGACCAGATATGCCCTCAAGAACTCACAGTTTGATAGCCTTTGTCCTGGCCTGGCCATCTCTCCACTTCTGGTAAATTCTGTCTCAGGCCCCCTGAAGCTCCCATCACTGGCCTTCTGCCTTCTCCTGAGAGATGGAGATCAAAAGGCTTCATCTTCATTCTCTACACCTCTTTCATCACCATCAATGCCAAGATGGTCTTTGAGTCCCCTTTGGAAGTTTCCTGTGTTATGGCCCAAATCGTTCTCTTGGGGATAGAGAGAAACTGCAAAGTCTTTGGCTTATTTTTTAATTGGTAAAGAAGTCAAGACAGAAAAGGCAATGATGAAGTACCTGGGATGGCACATGGCATCAGAGTCATAGGGTTAGGACAAGAACCTAACACTTGTGTGTCCTTAAGAGAAAAGATTATAAAGCCTCACCAGGAAGCAGGTGAGTGAGTAGAGGGGAGGAAAACTGGAGGAACAAGAACAGACACTTTCACTCAAGAGACAGAGCAGTGCTCACTGCTGGGATCCACAGAGGGGAAGGCGCTTGGCCCATCAAAGCCACTCAGGTGTCTTCACACAGGTGAGCCTCTGCTCCTGTGATCTGCTACCCTCCACATCGCATTCTCTTCTGGAAAAACACCCCATCCCAAAACAAGCCTGCCAAGCCTGAAGCAAGTCCTGTGTTGGTCAGCTTCCTGTTTCTGTAACTCACATGTAAGATAATTGGCTTCAATTTGTTTTTTTCCTTTTTGGCCAGTCCTGGGGTTTGAACTCTGGGCCTATGTGCTGTCCCTAAGCTCCTCAGCTCAAGGCTACCTCACTACCCCTGGGCCTGGACACTGTCCCTGAGCTCTTCAACTCAGGGATACCACCCGACCCCTGGAGCTACAGCCCCACTTCGCATTTTCTAGTAGTTAATTGGAGAGAAGAGTCTCACGTTCTTTACTGCCCAGACTGACTTTGAACTGGAATCCTCAGATCTCAGCCTCCTGAGTAGCTACGGTTACAGGCGTCACACCTGGCTTCAATTTTTTTTTAATGTGACAGTATTGGAATTTCATTAATGGTGTGTGTTTTAAATATATATATATATATATACATGCATACATATTCATCTCAGGAACCGAACATATTGACTGGTTTGAAAAAGTAACAAAAGAGGACTAACTGGATTTAATGAGCATTTTCAAAATGTTTGTTAATTGCACAGATATTATAGTCAGAATTTCATTTTTGCAACAAAAAACAAAGCAGAGTTTAGGAAAAGAGAGAGAATGAAGAAGAGGAGAGTTTGAAGATTTAAGGGCTGTTCGATTATAGGTTACCTTGACAGCTGTTAAAAATGTAAAGCTGCTGTTCATGGATATATGCATAAACAAACTGTAGTACCTACACCCAGTGAAGCATCGTGCAGTATTTACAAAGGGAGGAAACAGTATCAAATGTGACTGTAAGGATGAATCTTTCCCTTTCTTAAAAATGATATATGTGTCAAAATTTATATATACTCATTTTATTAACATTAAATGTAACATTCATAATATAATCGACCTATTGATAAAAGAACAGCTTTTACTGAAAATTAGTTAAAGGCAATGTATTTATATTTCTGAATTACATATGATTCATATCGGTTCTTTAGAGTTAAAGGCATGTTCTTTTGTGCAAATTAATTATGACATGCCACTTTCAATGTATTGCCTATATGTCACATTTATTGAATAAATAAAAGACGTTAATCTCTGATCTCAGATAAAAGAATCTAGATACCAACATTTTCACACAAAAGGAAAGACAGTTTGCTTCTAAACGGCTTTTACTTAGAGTTTTGGAGGATTTGTTTCATGACTGGGAAAACTCATTTCTTATAGACGTCCGAGGATGAGCAGTGCAGGTGTGTAATAACAGGGAACCTGTAGTAGAGAAAATCATTCACCTCCTGGCCAGGACACAAAAACAAGATGAATCTGAGGTCCCATAATCCCCATCCAGGGAAACACCCCCAATGACCTAAAAACTATAGACTATGTCTATACAAAAACTATAGTCTGTGGCCTATAGACTCCCAGTGCTATGTAGGGGACCAACCTTTGCCATGTGGAAACAGTAGAGATGTAAACTGTAGCGAGTCCTCCTGTATTTAAATACAGGCTTGGAGGAAGTGAAGGGGAAAGGAGGGAGATATGTGAGTATTTCAGCTCCTTATATCAAGTGTCCTCCACGTGACAGCCCTCACCTGCTCCCTGGCGTCCTTTCTCTCCTACAATGTGTACTGGGGTAGAGTTATGTGACAAGGTGACCCTATCCCTCCATTTGGAGGTAGATGGGGAAGTTGGAGACTAAGCAATTAGCACACAGTCGGGAGTAAAGGTGCCCAGGGAAATTTCCTGCAGATGAGAGCCTGGCAGACGGGAAGGCACAGCAGGCAAAAGGCAGTGAAGGGGGCAGTCTCCTCGACATGCTGCCTGCTTCCTCTTCTCTGACAGCAAGCCACTAGCATGGGGACAGCAGGCCAAGAGGAGGGGAATCATGGAGTACTGGTCAGAGAGGGGATGGGCTGGGAGTGGAGGAGAATATGCCTCCTCCCTTCCTCCATGCCCCTTACCAGGGAGAGACACCTACTAGGTCCTTGGATTGTCAGCCTTCGATTGGGGAGTCTCTTGACACAGACTTAGAGGTACGACGGGGTCTTCAAAGTCTCAGCACATACCACACACCTGCACACACACAGAGCTCCCACCTGAAGCCCCACCCCCACCCCCAGTTTCCCAAGAGGAAGGGGAGGACAGAGCCAAACTCTTCAGTGGTGATTCCCATTTCTCTGCCCCCACTCCCAGAAGCCAGTGTGTCATTAAGCCTTACTCCAAAGAGTGACTGAACATGAGACCAATGTTACAGAGACACCAGTCCTTGAATGACCTGACTGACGTCTTCTTGAGGCTTTCGGTGGTCGCCATGTCTCTGGCCACACGTAAGGAAGTAAAACTTGTGCCCCTTGGTGGGGTACTTTGAAAACTTATTAGGTTAGCTAAACATAAATGTATGCTGGGCCAGATGTGGGTCCAGCCAGATGTGGTCTTGATGAACATCAATGCACAGGAACCATTCATCCCATTTGATTTCACCTAAATGGAAATATCCCTCATTCTGTCATTCAAGAGTTCAGAGACACTAAAGGATCTGGTTTTTTGTGCTCAAGCAGCTCATGGTTCAACTCAATGATTTCAACTTTGGTTATTTGATAGGTGGCCTAGAATCCTTGGTGCCTAGGAAGATATGTTGGGGTGAGTGGGGGGGGGGAGAGTGTAACTAGGTACTAAGGCTTAAACTCAGAGCCTCTTACTCTTGGTTGAGTGTGTGTGTGTGTGTGTGTGTGTGTGTGTGTGTTTTATTGTTGTTGTTTGGCCCAAGGCTTGTGTTCTGCCACCCGAGTCATTCCTCCAGTGTGAATAATTGAAGATAATTCTCCTGCACTTTTCTGCCTTAGGCTGGCTTTGAACCATAACCCTCATATCTCAGACTCCTTTGTGTCTAGAATCACAGGCGTGAGTCACCAGCACCCAGCGGGATGCATGAACATGCCTGTGCCTGGTCTCTCCTCCCCCCCACCCCTCCCCCAAGACATATAGCCAGTGGTTCTGCAGTGGGACTCAACCAGTCATGGTTTTTAAAGCCCCTCAGGCGACTCTAATGTTCAGTCAGGACTGAGACCCACCCATAGAGTGGAGAAATTAGACATACACCAAAAGACAGAATGGGTCATTTTCCAATAAATGCACACACAGTAATGACAGCTAACACTTATTGAGCCATTGTGCGCCCAGCACTCTGCCAGCTCCTACATTAGCGTGTTCCTTCTTCCCCAAAGCCCAGTAACTCAGGGCCCCTCGCTGCCCATTCCACAGACCAATAAATGAGGCTCCCGGGCTCCATCAAGTAACTGATTAAAGAGAAAACTTTACCGCAAAGGTGGCTTTTGTGCTGTTCCTACAAAAAAGATAGAATTTTGCCCTGGAGAGAGAAGTGGGGGTGCAGGGGAGCGAGGATAACACAATGGACCATCTGTTAAAGTCCATGACCTGGGAGGCTTTTAAGATCATGGGAGTGCAGGATACTGGCAGCCCCAAAGTGGGTTGGGGGAGTTTTGGTCACAGAGGTGGTAAGGGGGCCAAATGATGGAAAGAGAACATTTTAGGACAAATAGAAGATAGAGCTACTTTTCCCAGCAGGTAGCAATTATATGCCCCTTGTTATTATCCCCAGAGGAGGCAGGATGAAAATAGAATGTCAAGATGGAATGAGAGAAAGTAGACCCAGGACCCAGGAGGAGTCTGGGGCGGGGGTAGAGTGGAGATGAGGGGAGAGGAGGAAGTTTATACTTCATCTTTAACTTCCAGAGAAACTGGAGTCCGCCATTGCACCCTCCACTCAGAAACTACATGGCCTGGAAGGATGAGCTTTGAGTCAGGGCTCAGAGGCCAAATTCTAAACACCTGCACTCTCTCCACTAGGGCTTCACCATCTGGAAAGTAAAGGCAGCCCCGAGTTCACCTCATGATTTTCCAGTTGAGTTCTTGTGAGCTCAGAGGGAGGCCGGCAAGGGGAAGCTGAGTGGAGGGAGGAGGGGCACAGGTCTTCTTCCAACATGGACAGACCAGCTTTTTTAGCTTTTATACCTTGCTTCAGGAAAATCCCCTCCTTGACCCAGAATATCTGCAACTGAAATAGTTCTATTTCTAGATAAAGAACTCCCTCTCCTGCAAGATATGACAGATTACACAGAATTCTAGATACTCACATACAGTGAGAAGAAAAGAGGAGACAGTCTTAGGAGAAAATCACAAAGGCACAAAACCCAAGCTCCTTTTCATATGCATGTAAAATAATATGCATGCTGAAATGAAATCCAAAGATATGGAAACTAAGGACTTTTTTCTTGGTTTTCCCCCCCCCTTTTTCTGATGACTCTTTTTTCTTTTTTTGGAGGAGGGGGTCATGGGGCTTGAACTCTGGCCTGGGAGCTGTCCCTGAGCTCTTCAGCTCAAGGCTACTGCCCTACCCTTGAGCCACAGCCCCACTTCCCATTTTCAGTCATTAATTGGCGAAAAGAGTCTCTCAGCTTTGTATTGCCATGGCTGGCTTTGAACAGAGATCTTCAGATCCCAGCCTCCTGAGTAGCTGGATTACAGGCTTGAGCCATGGCACTCGGCTACTCTGTATTCTTTACCTTATATATGGTGCATGTACATGCATATCTGCGGGACAGTGGTGAGGGGAGGCCCCAGCATGGAGATAAAAGGGAGAAAAAGTGCAGCAGTGAGGCACACTGGACACTGATGAAAGTGAACCATACAATCATGGATGGAGATGGGAAGGGAGGGAGGGAATCGGGAGACAGTGAGGGAACAGACGACGTGGTGCAAAAGGAAATGTACGTATTACCTGATGTCTATAAAGGTAACTCTGTTGGATAGCACCTTTATAATAACAATAGTGAAAATTAGAAAAAAAAAAAAAAAGAATTCCCTCCCCCCAGAAATGACAGCAACCCCTTACAAAGGCCCTAACTGTGAAGGCGCTTGGCAGGCACAAGAGGCGGTCATCACATCACCATCTGGAAGGGAGCCAAGTAGATGGCTGGGCAGAAGCGAGCGGGAGCCATAGGCCTGCAGCAGTCCAAACTCCCCACTGCCAATCATGTGTGTGGGGGGAGGGGGCTAGCTAGGAGGAAAGCAGCATCAAGATGAAACCTACCTTCCCACCCCCCCAACACACACCCCACACTTTGCCAGGGAACAGAAAGCCTCCACTCGTCTTTAGTGTCACACATTTATTTGAAAAAGAGATTTCTGGTGGCCAGTGCACAGCCAAGCCTTTGCATGCTTAGGACATTTCCAGGTGCTGCCCACGTGGTAGTGTTGTTTTCTAATCGTCTCCACGATTCTGTAAAGCAGGTTACCAGTTTGTCTCTACTTGACAGACGTATACCATCGGGGAGAAAGGCAAACAGCATTGGTAAGCCAAGGACTGGAAGCTACGGACCCACCCAAGCAGTATGCTTCTAGAGACACCCTCGGTACCCCCCAGGACTGTGTGCAGTACCAGCAAGACAGAGGCCAAGGACGATGCACACAAATGGAAGATCCAAGAAGACCCTGGAACACAGAGAACAATACTAACAAATATTCCAAGTGATATAGAAAACCTATTTCATTCATAAGATAGGTACTATATTTTTCATAGGGTCCTATGAAAAAATAGAGGATAAGAAAAGACTCTAGAAAACTGAGAACAAATATAGGAAATAGTATATATAGCCAATTCTATAAAATAGAGTCAAGGAAATCTGGAAAGTAGATCGAAGTGGCAAAGATCCGGAAAAATAAGGGAAATTTAAAACACACACACACACATTCAATGACAAATATATATGAAGAAAAACCATACATCTTAAGGAATTGTGGTGGACTGCACTCATTCCCTGATTATTGACTCAGCCCTTTTGCTAAGTACCCCTTGTAACTCCTTCCCGCTAAAGAGGCCCCTTGCCTCTGATGTGATACTTGCTGTGGGTCACCTGATGTTAAAGGATGGGAATAAATCTGTTCTCAGACATACTCTAGTAAAACTTTGGAACATAGGGACAAGGAAATGATCTTGAAAGCTTCCAGAAAAAAAAAAAAAGACCAGGTTTCATACAAAGGAACATGGCTGTAAAACTTCTCAGTACCACCATGGAAACAAGGTAACAATGAAGCTGTGCCCTTTAAATTGAATGGTAGAGTTGTTTCCAGTATAGCATTGTAAACTTAGATTGATATTGAGATCTACATTGAGAATATTAATACTTTTAAGACCTGTAGGAATTGAGGAAATTTATTCTTCAAATGCCTTTACTTGGTGCTCTACTACAGGATATGCTCCAGAAAAAAATGAGAAATAAATCAAGAAAGTGGAGTCTAGAAAACAGAGGGTTCAACCCAAGGTACTGGAGAAGGAAATGCTCAGGACCAAAGCTTGCAAGAGTTATCAAAAGCAACAGGCACTAGCTTGAACAAGAAATTCAAGGCGTCATTTCATTACCATGAATACAGGAAAAGAGAAATGACTGACAGATGCCCTGATGATATAACACCACGTTTACAGGGGAATAAATAACTAATACTTAATGGCAGAGGAGAAGTAATGCAACATTTGGAAGAGTTTAAGAAAATGATATAATTCAAAATGGAATTGCCTCTGGTTATACTCATGAAGGTGATTAATGTTGGATGCTGCGATGGTGGTGGGATAAAGGCTTTGTTCTCACTCTCCTCATACTCTGATAAGGAGGCAGCCCTTCCTTGGACTGCATAGTCTCTGTGCTAGGGAAGAAAGAGATGCAAGAGTAGCTCGGGTTCTTGATGAAATTTTCACCCGCAGAGACCATTCAAGTCACACACATATACCACGAACTGGAAAGTAAATTGATATTTCCTGAGCCCTTGGCTGTTCCTGTAACCTCAGAGGGGAAAAGAAATGATGTATAAGACAAATTTTCACTTTTTAAATAGGGTGAAGGGGACAGGAGGAGGAGTAGGAAATGGGGCAAAAGTTCTTCATCTTCCATGGCAGAAGGCTGATAGTGTTTAAAACTGATCAAGCAAGCCATAGCAGCACACACATAGTATTTAGAATAAGAAAGATGAACAGACAAAGAAGAGCAGTTTTAATGTGTTGTCCTAAGAGTAGAACAGAAGAAGAGAGGATGTGGGGGGGTGCAGGGAATATCCATTTTTTATTACAAGTTATCTGACATTAAAAAAAATGTTTGGCTTTGCACATATCTTATTTGGACAATTTTTTAAGCAAGCAAAATTGTAATGCTTATATTCAAATGTCACCGTGAGAACCCTCGTACAACCGCTGTATGCTAATACATTTTTAAGGAATGATTTTTTCTAAGCCCTGTGCATTTGCTGATCATTATGTACCATTCCATTCTGACCTTCTAAGGTTTTTTGCTGTTTTATTTTACCTTGTGGTACCAGGGATTGAACCCAGGGCCCCTCCCCCTGCCCATGTATCATTGGAGTCAGGTCCCTAGCCTCTAAGATCTTGAATTCTAAGCTTAAGGGGGTAAAGGTTTGTGCCACAATTGGGACAATCATGAAGAAAAGCCATCACTGGCCCTGAGTTGACTCAATCAAAGGTCGTCATATTGTTCCAAGCTGGCCAAGGGGATTCAGAATGGACAATATCTGGACCTACTGCCACCAGAGTTTTCTAGGTCCCCAGACCCCTGGTAGACCCTACACAAGCCTTCCTGGAGGCTCTGAGAGATAGCATGGCTGGTTCTGCCCTTTGACGCACTGGCAGGTACCATGAGCTCAGCCCTAATAAGAAGTGACAGGCAAAACTGCAGCGGGAACACCCGGCTTAGGCCCGAGCTGCCCAGCATGGCTGCAGGCTTTCTCAAGCTGTCAAGGGGGTCTCCAGACGCTCAGATGCCACAACCAATCTGGTCCTCTCCATTAGCATCTCATTAGCATCAACTGAGGCCAACTTGAGGCCTGATTCACAGCAAGAGTCCCATTGGACCAAGAGGTAAAAGAGAGTAGAGAGAGTCCAAGTGGGCAGACAGAAGGAGCTCAGAAGTCAGAGAGGCCCACAGAGCTCCGCTCACAGCCTGAGCACAGACCCCTCCCATCTACCTTCCCCAAAGACCTCCCCCAAAGGACCTCTGTCCCCCAAAGGAGATAGGGCAAATGGAGGCTCTGGCAACAAAGGGTGTGGTCTAAATGGTCAGGTCCACCTCTGCTTCAACTGCTTCAGAGGCTGCAGATTGTTTCAAGACAGCCTCTCCTCCAGTCCCACCTCCAATTTTTCCTCCAGTACCCCCTTCAGCCCACCCCCAGCCATGTTCTCTAGCCCATCTTCTCTAGTCTCCTCCTGTAGGCCCCTACTCCAGCCCCCTCTTCTGGTCCCTTCTTCCAGCCCTTCCTCCAATCTCTCCTCCACTATGGCTCCTCCTCCTCCAGCCCCCTCCTTCAGGCCCCCAGGGACCACACCCCTAGCCCCTCTCCTAGCCTCTCCCTCAATCTCCTCCTCCAGGACCCTCCTCTAGTCCCTCTCCCAGTCCCTCCTTCAGCTCACCAGCACTGCTCTTTGATTCCCTGTCTGGAATGTTGGTTGCCCAATCTTATGGGTGAAATTCTGCTGCTCTTTTTTGCCTCTGGTTCTAGCTGGACTGCCTTTTCCAGTCCACCCACACTAAGTAGATTACACCCATTTCTGCACAAGAGAGGCATGATGGGACCATGCGGTGGCGATATGTACAGCTAGACTTCCCCCACTCCCCAGCCATCTCAGCACCCCTCAGACTTAGTGACTCAGTGCTGGCAGGAGAAGCACTCATCGAGCAGAGGCCATCTCCCTCTCCCTCCCACCCCCGTGACAGTTAGTGACACCAGACTTCCCCATGCCACCCATCTCCACAGAAAGGTCACTGGCTCTGTCCTGTTCCTTGAACTCTTCAGAGGATCCAGACAGCCAACCACAGGCCAGGAGTGTACACCAAGTGTGTTTTAGTGGAGGCTTTCCATGCCACCTACGTGGCTCCTAGCCCCTGGCCCATGGGGCAATTCTCCCAGCAGGCAGCAGGCAGCAGGCAGCAGGAGACATATTCTGTGCAGAGCAGGCACCAGCCACCGGATAGATGATGTAATCATAAATCCACAAACTGCAACAAGATAAAATTATCATTATATGAAGTTAAATTATTAATTAGCACCTCCAAAAAAAGACCAGAGCCACCTGGTCTTAAATCTTGGAAGCTGTCTTCCAGAAAGCAACAGAAATATCAAAATAACTTATCAGTGTTCAGAAACCTGGACATGGTACCCAGTGACTGGATCCCAGAAGCCCTGTGGGGGGGAGGGGTGGTGGGCCAAGGGTCCAGTCAGGCAGCCCCCTCCTCTTGCCCTTCCTCTAGGCTCTGTGTACCCTCTGACAGCATCAATGCTAGGACTTGCTAGTTGGAGAAGGTTCCATAGGAAGGAAGGCAACTCATATGACCCATTTTTATGACTGGAGAAACAGAGGCAGAGCTTAAGGAACAAAGGCCACAGAAACAGGCTCAAGCAATTGAGAAGTCGCAAGCTAGACTGGGAAGGGGTTAAATCCTGAGACTTCCTAATTATCCGAGGATAAAGGACAGCCTCTTGTTTAATGCACCTCTGTCGTGGACTTACTATGTGCCAGGTGCTGGGAATACAGAAGAAAAGTCACCCTTCTCTTTGCTTGGGAAGCACAGTGTCTGGTGGGCTAGACAAGGACTGGTTGTTTCTGCTCTGTCTTTCCCATCTCACCTGGTCAGAGTTGGCCTTTTTGTCACTGCTGTGGCACATATTGTCATCAGCATCAACTTTGTCATCCAGGATCCCCAATTCCCCCTACAAGCCATATTTATTCTTGAAAGCTGAGCCCCAGGGCAGCTTAATGGGCAAGGAGGAGGCTTTGGGGAGCATCCCTCTTGGCCAGGACATCAATCCCAGCTATGGGATGCATGTCCGATGCATCGTGGTGCGCCGGACACTCCCTGCAAGAAGGGGCTGACTCACTGCCTCGTAAATCAGTCCGGTGTCTCTCTGGAGTGCAACTCCTCACTACTCCCTCATTCATTCATTTACGCTGCAAGGAGTTACCAAGCGCCTACATGTAGAGTAGCTGGCTAACTTTCTAGTGTCTGCAGAGGCCAAGGAAAGTCCTACCTTGTACCTTTCTTTTGAGAAGCTCTCGGGACAAAGTAAACCAAGCCCCCAGAGTGCTATGCCCTAGAGCACTCGGTGCCCTTCAGCTGGGTTGTCTTCCTGCATATACACAGCACACTTGAGAGGCGGCCACCATTCTGCTTCTGATCCCCCCGCCCCATCTTACAGAGGAGGAGATTGCATCATGGGAGATGGAGTAGCCTGCCCGAGAGGACTCAGCCACAAAGTACTGTCTCCCATAGAGCCTGGCTCCTGCCCCTCAGAAGGAACTCATGGTGGCCTTGTTGGTTGGGGTAGATCAATCAGCCTGGCGATTGATAAGTAGCCAAAACCAAGGTTGAGGAGTACCACCAAACTGCACTCTAGAACAGAAGACTGGTTGCAACTCATTATGGCTTTCAGCTTGGATGGAAATACAGACACTTCATCTCTCGTGCGCTTTCTCTGGGCGGACCCTACATGGGACAGACTCCATAGCCCACTGTCCTTCTTGCCCTGATATATCCCCTTACTGAAGCCCAAGGGGGCCTGAGTGATTCATGGCCAGGGCAGAGCACAACCTCTGAAGCATCTCTGTGTTGGCCAAACTAGAGACTGGTGTAGACAGAGGCCAGCACAGCTGGACCTAGAAGGGGCTCTGGTGGGATCTGAGAACTACTACCCACCAGGAAGGGAAGAGTAAACTAGGCCTCACGAATTATTCAACCAGCCAGCCACTCCTGATGCATCTCCAGGAATGGGATGGAGGGTAGAGGGAGAGGGGAAGGTGACAGGACATGACAAGTCTGATGTCACCACTGCCTAGGAGAGCTAGGTATGCTGAGGGTGGCCAGATGCTGCCCAGAGCCCCTCGGGCAGGGGGAAATGACCATAAGGCACAAAATCAAACCCCTCTGGGGAGACTTTCAGGAAATGTAGGGTACCTGAGCCAGCCCAGAACCACCTGATCAGCTCAGAGTACATATGGCTGAGCACGTGGGGCCCGTTCAGGGCAGGCTGGGCTCTGAGCTGAGTTCAAGCATCCTCCGAGCAGTGAGTGAGCTCTGGGGACCATCACTTAACCTCCTAGTGTTCTCAACTAGAAAATGGAAACCACGAGCTGGGGTGGCTAAAGGCCGGATGTACCGGATGGTTGAGTCATTACTTCACCATGACCTGAGACCTCTCATTCCGCCATAGCCCAGGAATGGATACAAGGGTTTTTTAAAAAAAAAAAAAGGAGGGACAGATAACTCCCATTCTCCCGAGCTTTACCCATTCTTCCCGTCTGCACAGTCATTTCTCTTCCTGGAACCTTGCTATGTGAATGACCACTCGAACCCCTGAGGCCCTGCGTGGTCAGGCCAGGCCTGCCTCCTGACTACCATCCCTGGGTACTTCAACAGAGCCTGGCAGAAAAGGACAAAGGAGGGAGGAGTGGCTTGAGCGTGGGGACAGGGGAAGAGGGAGGAGACCACTCTAGGCAGAAACCCAGAGCAGCTGCCTGAATGCTCTGTAATAAATAAGTGATATTAGCTATCACCTAATGTCTCCACCATGCCGGCCAGCAAGGGCGGAAGGAACAGCTAAATGGAGAGGTTTATTATAGACACGGCCGCCTCTGGGTCTTGCTCACATTTTAAACTTCATACAACCTTAATGGGCTCATAGGTGGCAACCACTGACCTCTTCCAGGGCCCAGCCCTTTCCAGGGCCCAGAGACAAGCCATTTGGAGCAGCTGTTCCCTGGGGTCCCCAGAAATGGTGAGTCTGGGGAGTTTCTCAGAAGTAAATGTGGCCTGGAAATCTGCAGGGCTGAGGTGAGCACCACTCCCCAGCATGGTAAGGAGGGAGGGAGGTGGTAGTCTGGTACTCATCCACCCTCTCAGCAGGGGTCTGGGATCCCAGGGCCTCAACTGACCTGCCTTTGAATCAAAGAATCCCAGGGTTTGGGAAGCCACGGCTTCATGATTAGGATTACTGGTTTCTCCAACACAGGGGAACTGCCCTGTGACTGAAGACGCTTCCGCCAGGGGTCAGAGAGCAAAGCTACAGGGCTGCTAGGGGCGTTCTGCCTCCTCCAGGGCCAGAGGAAAAGGGGAAAGAAGGGCATGCTGGGCTCCCTGTGGGCCTGCCCCACAGTGCCCCTGCATCCTTCGGCCTGTGGTCCTGCCCCACAGTGCCCCTGCATCCTTCGGCCTGTGGTCCTGCGCCACAGTGCCCCTGCATCCTTCGGCCTGTGGTCCTGCGCCACAGTGCCCCTGCATCCTTCGGCCTGTGGTCCTGCCCCACAGTGCCCCTGCATCCTTCGGCCTGTGGTCCTGCGCCACAGTGCCCCTGCATCCTTCGGCCTGTGGTCCTGCCCCACAGTGCCCCTGCATCCTTCAGCCTGTGGGCGCTCTGCAGACCAGAGAGAGAAAGAGGGCTCTGCCTCCTGCGCTAAAGTCAGGATGGAAAAGATACTCCCTGCCTGGTGCTGGTGGCCCATAGCACACTAGACCGTACGCCTGGCCAAGGGTCTGTGACCTGCAGGATGGT